>NC_057806.1:344398056-344698056 GCF_018294505.1 Triticum aestivum
AAGGGAATCCTAATTAAGCTATGAATGCATGCCCCCCAACCGAGGTTCACCTAGCAAAGTGCGATGTAGCAACCCTCCCCCCCCACACTTTCAGTCGGCGGGCCAGAGAGGTATATATCTCACCAAGATGGATCGTAAAACGAACCAAGAATAATCCACCTTGGTCGTACAACATCTCTCTTGTTGTTGGTCAAAGTGAAGGCTGTCCATGCGACCCCGGAGATGGGCTAGCTCGCCAATAATCACGCAAGTAGCTAGTCCCCGAAGACAACCACTGCATGCATGTGGCCCAAACATATGTATGGAGAGGTGTGTTTTTGAGTAACAATGAACAACTTTGATGTGGCACCGTGATTTCGAACTAGAAATCCCCACACCGAGTGAGGGTTAGGTTGACGATGCATATGTATGTTACACCACACTTCAAGCCAACAACGGGGATTCATATATGCATGCATGCGTGCATAGTATATGCGCTCAAACTTAATTAGGTCTGAATCTCACCATGACCTATACTATGATAACACTAACCAAATGAAGAATCCTCCATGGTAACATATCTTGTTGTTGGTCAAGGTGATCATGAATGTCCACGCGGGCCCATAAATATATAGGCTTGTCGCCGATAACCACGCGAGGGAGTGTATCGTTCAAAGGAAACCACTACATGCATATGTATGGAGGTGATGCGTGCATGCATGTTTGAATAGACAACATTGATCTAGCGTGTGTGTCAAAAATCGTACACTAGCTCCCCACACAGAGCGAGATCAGTTCATGATGGTGTCGTTGTACTGGCCACTTCGACTCGATGGGAGGGATTCATGCGTACACATGCATATGTATGTGCTCAAAGTGTATCATCCATGTCATCCCAGAGCAAAAATAATAATCCCCTCCTAAGTCAAATTAACCTCTCTTGTTGTTAGGCAAAAAGAAGTGATGGACCAAGCGGGCCCACAGATGGAAAGCATCGATATCGCTGATAACCACTTAAGTGGGTGCAAGAGGACAACCACCACCGCTTTGCATGTGGACCAAACATATATATGTTGAATAACCAAAATGCACAACTTTGATGTGCCACATGCCTCAAAAACCGTAAACCATGCACCCACATAGAGCAAGGTTCATATCAAGCGTACTACATATGATGGTCCCCTTCCCCCCTCTTCACTGCATACTATATGCTCCTGCCATAATATATGTACAAGTACAACCCAAAAGAATCCTCATCGATGGTGAAATTACTTAACCTCTCCCGATGTAGGTCAAAGTGATGCATGCATGCATCGACGATGGCCTTGTGGGCCCATAGATGGAAGCGTCACACGTGAGTGTCCTAGCTAGGATATATATTCATGTGGCCCAAAAAGGTGTTGTGTGATGTTTGAATAACCAATTTCATAATTTTGATGTGGCACGTGCCTCGGTAACCAAAAAGTCGACACAGAGTGAGGTGTACTTGTTCACGGACGCATACACATAGTATATATGCTAGTCCCCTCCCACCTCTTCGACGCGTACTATATACCACCATAACACAAACAAAAAAGATTATACCTTGCTGGTCAAATTAACCTCACTGCCGGCTGTTCGTCAAAGTGATGGACGACGACCTCACAGGCCCACAGAAAGCGTCACACACGAGTATCGAGTGTCGTGTAGGACAACCATCGACTGCATGTGGCCAAAACATTTATGTATGAAAGGGTTGTTTTTTAGAAAAGGAGGATGACCCCCGGCCTCTGCATCTGGGCGATGCATACAGCCACTTTATTAATTATTCTCACAAGATCTTACAAAGTCATACAACAGTAAGACTAAAGCCACCGTCTAAGCAACAAACTGTCGCTACATCTATCCAGTTGATGAAGGGGCGCAAATAGCCTAGGCCTAATACCAAACAGACATCGCAGCCAAGCCTAACATCTAAGACCTGAGACCCCAACCGAGCCACTTGCCGGGTCTGGGGCACACACTGGTCCGGCGTGCTCTCAGAGGCCGCCGCCGCCAACTACCACCGCTCCATCTTCAGAACTGTACTAATGCATCAACCTTGCTCGGTCCAGCTATCGTCGACGCCACCATGGCGCCCGACGACACCTTCTCCCTGCGTGCAAACAGCTGTACACGTCGCGGTCGCCACTGATACACCTCAGCGCCATGCTGCCATGTACCACCAGCCGACACAACTTGAAGCCCTTGGAGGATCTGTCGTGCGTAGCACCTGCCGACCAGGCATGACCAAGCGTAGCACCTGTCGGTCAGGCATGACTTGACATCTCCACCGAAGCTCTGTGCAAGATGAAGCCGCTCCACCTCCTGCCTCTGACTTCCAGCGCTGCTCCACAAAACGACTCTCCCAAGAGAGAAACGACACCGCAGTGCCGCCATTGTCTGGTCTGGAACACCAGATCCTAGGGTTTCCCCCGGAGCAATACGAGTGGGTCGACGGAAGTCACATGACGATGCCTTCATCAAGGTAACGACGTGGAATGCCACCATCGCCTGCCGTCGGCTCGGTTTTCACCGGCAACTACGTCTCCCCGGCTCGCAGCTGGTGCCAGATGACGGATCCTGAGATCCGAACACCCAGCCTCAGGCCGACCACCTCTGACGGAAGAGATGACCACCACCGCCGGCTGCACCGGTCAGAACAGATCTGATCGGATGTGCCGCCGACGAGACCACCAGGCCCTCCATGCCGCCGTCGCCGATCTGAAGGCAGCATGCACGCCATCGCAGCCAAGCCGGCCGCTGCCGCCCGAAGGGCCATCTGCAGCGCCCGCTGCCCTGGCCCGCCGCACCAAGCCGTCGCCGTCCGAGGACGGGCCGGCCTCCCGCCGCCTGCCGCCATCCACCGCGCCGCAGATCCCAGATCGTTCGTGCACCACATGCCTTGTGGTCCGCCCCACCCCGGAGACGTGCGAGAGAGGAGTTCCCCCATCACCGCCGTCGGCCCCCGGGCTTAGCCCGGCGGCTTTCGGTGGTGTCGGAGGGAGGGGAGGAGGGAGTTTACGGTGGCGGCGACTAGGTTTTTGGCCGCCCGAGTCGCCCTAGGGGGAGGACGACGCGGGGCGGGGTGTGGCCTAAATTTTGGGGGAGAATTTCACTTCCCGGGCCTCTGCACCAACTAGGGATGCATACAACATTTTATGTGTGAGTACTAGGATTTTTAATCTCGGTTACGCACCGAGCCTAGTCCTCAATAAATGTGTGAGTACCAGGAAAGTATGGTCCTCAAGAATAAATAGGAACCTAAATTCGCCTCCGTGAGGAATTGAACCTAGGTGTTGGGTTTGTACATCCACTCCCCCAACCAATTGAGCCAGGCTCACTCCCCAAAACTCTGATGTGGCACCAGCCTGCCTAACAAAATGGCCAACCCACACGGTGGCTCGCAACTCGTAGTGTACTGCGAGCCACCCGCCACCCCCACACGCACACACCCACACACACACCGCGAATCCACCGCAACTATGATGCATGTTAAATTAATTATCCCGCGGTAAAAATACATGTTACCAAAGGAGGGATGTTTTAATTTCAAAAAATTCACAGAGATCATTAAGACGTTTTAGTACATTGATTGATTGATTTTCTATGGGTATAATGTGCAAAAATCAAATCTGAGCAACATGCACACGTGACAGTGCACCTAAATGGATTGCAAAACACATGTGTCTCACCAGGTGCATGTTTACTCCACGCGCAACAAATTTTAAACATTGAGAATATTGATTTTTAAATTCTAGTACATCCAAAACTTATTTGAAGTTCATGAAACTTATCGTGTTATCATATGGACACCAATACAAAGTGGCATTGTACTTTTTTTTGTCAAATTTGAGACCAGTTTTGATGTAATCTTTATCTAATTACAGACGAGAGATTATTAATAATTGGGAATCAGTATCCCAAACGGATTATTTATTCGAACCATGAGCGTTAGACCAACAATGGATATGTGCCATGCTTCGGTTAAGCAATAAAGCGACAACATTAATCATCCAAATAGAAAAACAATATACGTTTCGCCGAGCGACCCATGTGGCGTGCGAGCAGGCGTGAGTTGACGGGACGCATGCGAGCAGTCCGCCGCGCAGGCAGACGGGGAGGTGTGCATGCAGGTGTGTGAATTGACGGAGGCGTGCTCGTTGCGCAGTGTCATCGGGAGGCATGCGAGTAGCTGTGTGAAACTTTGGTAGGCATGCGAGCAGTCCGGTGTGCAGACTCACCGGGAGGCGAGCAATCGGTTTGACCGCAGCCCACCTCTCTCCCACAACTCCCACAACTCCATATTAATGGTGCGCCCGAGTGGCCGCACCCCCCATCCTCGCTACGCACACACAATCCTCTCTCTCTGCTTGCAACCTCGACGTCGCTCTCAGTCCTCAAAGCCATCAGTGTATGAGGATGCCGCCGAAGCGCCCCATCGGAGGGAGTGGCGACGTCGGGGCTGCTAAAGCACTGGAGCGCGGCGTGGAGATGGAAACAGAGGCTGCCGTCACCGCCGGCAAGTTATTGCTGCACCCTGACATCATCGACGGCGTCGAGCTTCCACAGCCGGAGGCGGAGTTCCACACCGACTTCGACAACCACTCCAGTGACGACTCCGACGACCACTCCGGCCACGATGGACATCTGATTAGTCATTTATACCCAATTATGTGTCAAATAGATCATAGGGTTTCTCTGGTTACTCCTGCCTCCCCCTTTTTGGAATAGAAATCCTGTGGTTATGTTCTCTCAATCCATGAAATCTGAGTAAGTTTCGTTAGATCCGCGTAGTGTATTGATTTTTTGAATGGTACAGGCGATAAGTGATTAGTTGTTCCATCTATGCAAATGATTTCTGCTAGTAATCCGACTAGGGTTAGTGTTCGTGCTAATAATTCCTAGCCAGGACTTGACAATTGATTTTGAATGACCTACATATGCTTGTGCCATTATTTTCTTCAAGATTGGTCTGTACATAGACGACTGTGCTTAAAAGTCGAATCATAATCTCTGAATATGTATAAATAAATAGCCATAAATTCCTAATCCTACTTCACGGCATGTAATCAGTGATTTGATGCCAAATTTGTTTTACTATATGTATAGGTGCTGTCTGACGATGTGGATAGCGAGGATGAAGATACCCAGAGGAGGTACAAGAGGCGAATCCTGAGGGAGCTTTATGCGGGAATGCATAACAGGCGTATTAGGACCTGGAACGACGGCTATGGATGCCCATTTTGCAACCACAAGATTCATGACGCGTATCTAAGTGTTCTTGCGCATGCAAGAGGACGGGCTGTTCGATCCTTCAAGCAGAACTATTCTCGCAGGGTGGCGCATGGCGCGTACGCCAAGTATCTGGAGAAGCTTCAGGATCGTGTCATCGGCATGTGAGATGAGATGTGGGATGGATCAAACTATGTACGCTTGAGTATGCTTAATGACGGTTGAACTATGTACTTATGGTTGAACTATACTTATGTACGTGTACGCTTATTATCTATGTCTAAGTATGTTACATATTTCGCCAAATTTTGGTAAAAATTACAACGGGGGACCAATAAGCAAGGACGGAGGTAGTACGTCAATCACACACGGTTCCCAAAATTGGAACCGTGTGCAATGACTATCATTTTGCCTGCTGCGTCAATCACACACGGTTCGCTCTAGCAAACCGTCACCCCCAAAATTCTTTGTGGGACAGAAAACCCTCACCACCCAATTTAAAAAAGAAAAAAGAAAACCCTCACCATCCCCACGTCAGAAAAACCCTCACCCCGCCGGCGACCCACCTGCACAAGTTCCTGCGCGTCTATGCCATGGCACCGCCTATCGCGGTGGTAAACACTTAGCTCGACACCTGCCGCCATCGCCAGGTTGCCGACAAAGCCCACCGCATTTCGCCACTTCCACTTGCCACCTCCTATCGCCATCGACTTTCTCGACGCTACTCGCGGTCGACCCAGCTCCACTCGGTTGGGGTATCTGCCGTACTGAGGGTTCTTTCTCATGGACGACAAGGTAACTAATTTAACGAGATATTATCTCATCTCTTATCCCAGTTCATCTGCCTCCTTTACTCACCCGGCGAAAATCGCCGTGAATTCATTTTTATTCGAGCCGATTTGAGGGTTTTCTTTCATTCATAGAATGTATAGTGCGTCGATACTTCAGGACTTGGCGACCGCCGCCAGACATTCCATCTCATCATACCAGATAACTTGAGGACGCGTGCGGTATGTTCAATCTCACCATAAATCGGTTGGCATGGCCTACTTTCCTGAACATATTCTAAATATTGCTACATTTGGATAAAAGGTGCCACATGCACCATATACGTCAAAGGGGATTTCCCCCCTCTTCTTTCTATATTCGGCAAATTAATGATGTATTGTTCTTTTGATTACTCTCATATTTCCATGACATCATGTTTACCCTATCTGTTTAATTATAGACTTTTGTCCTTCGATTCCAACTGCTGTATAGTTCTTTCAATTTGGGCCCATATTTGCATGTTACCATATTTTTTAATAACCCTATCATTTTTTGCAGGACATCCCTCACTATGCAACAGATTATGTAGTGCACAATTTTTCCCTTTACATACATCAAGGCTCCACGAATGTCATACTGCGCACAAACCATGGATTTACAATTGTTGCTACTGTAAGACTTGATGAACGTGATAACTCCTATTTTGGCACTGGCTTTTGGAATGAAATTGCAAAGTTTTATGTACTGAAAGCTGGCACTAAAATTGCACTGCACATAGAAGGGCCTGGTCATCAGATATATGCTAACTTCCCCGACAAAATCATCCGTCCAGACTTTGTTCGAAGTAAGTTTTCTTTTCAACTATCTACATATGTTGACTTACCCAGCAATGTCAAATGAATTGTGTAGTATTTAAGCAACCAATTGCTATTCCCTTTTCTTACTATATTCCTACCTAATAACTTCTAGTTGCCAATACACTTTTCTATTGCCCTGTTTAACTAAATATTCCCTGTACTCCCATTTCTATCAGAAAGCGCCGCTGACAAGGAGACTCTGGAGGTGGAGAACGGGGCTGCCAACAAGCGGAAGCGGGGCGAGCTAGAACCGCAAGCGACTCCAGCAGGCCTAGACTTAATCAGCAGCCTCCCCGATGATATGTTGAGAGTCATCATCTCCCTCCTCCCAATCAAATATGGCGCGCGGACAACCCTCCTTTCCTGGCGGTGGCGCCCCCTATGGAACTCCATCCCTCTCGACCTCATTGACACCCACGAGCTCTGCCATGGCTATCACAAAAGCTTGGATGCGTTCTCCAAGATCCTCGATAGTCACCTTGGCCCAACCAAAGGCCTTAGAATGGGCAAGTTCCGTTCCAATGGCAAGGACCGAGCCAAGCTTGACGACTGGTTCTGATCCCCTGCCCTAGATCAGCTCAAGGAGCTCACTTTTGATGATGGGCATATGCAGTTTCTGCCAACGTCCGCACTCCGCCTCGCGCCCATGCTGCGCGTCGCCAAGTTCAGGAACTGGCATTTTCCGCCCCTTAATGACGCGCCCGCTCTTATTCTACCACGACTGAAGCACCTCGAGCTCGTCGCCGTCTGCCTCTCAAAGGGTGACATGGAGCGCCTGCTCCGTGGTTGTACTACACTCGAGTACCGTCGTCTTCAGGCGATCAATGGGTAGAGTACCTTCCACATCACCTCCATGACTCTCCGAACTACTTATGTGTGTTGCTGGTGCGGCAGGAAGACATCACAAAAGGTGGACCATGGTATGGTCATCCATGACACACCTGCACTTGAGAGATTACTTGTAGTTGATCAAGAAGGTCCAACAAGAATCAATGTCATTTCTGCGCCGAAATTGACAGTGGTGGGCTACTCGTCTGACAAATACTCTGAACTTGTTATTGGATCCACACCCATTCAGGTACAATAGCCGCCTTCTACCTCTCCTTCTACAAATTGACATTAGTTCTAATTTTGAAGATGTTTGTTTGTTTGTCATTCAGAAAATGATCCCGACAAGCTTGACCCCGAAACTGCCCACAGTGAAGGTCTTGGCACTAGAATCTATTGGTCCCGACTTGGAGCAAGTTGTCAGTTTCCTAAGATGCTTTCCGTGCCTGGAGAAGCTATATATCGAGGTGATGTTCCTTTACTGTTAAATGTTAACCATAAGTGAGTTCAATTTATGACACCTTTTTCCAAGTTTACAATGACAATGTACTATGATTTCTGAAGGTTCTTTTGGAGGATTTCAGTACATACATGCCCCCCCATATTGGTTGCTTGATCCATATGGTTACAATCAATAAGCATTTCTCCTTTGGATTCATCTGTACTAGTTTTCTTAGGGAAATTTTCATCCACTCCAACCTGTTGTGAAGAAGGCTACATTTTTCTAGAATGTAATCAAATGCCCATGTTAATCATGTCAGATCGAAGATGGCATGTTAGTGCATTTTACAAATCCTGCAAACCAAATATCTAGACCTATAGTAATGTTCAAAATTGCATGTAGGCACTAGCACGTTTTCTTTTCTTTTGCAGATAAGATTAGGCCTAGTGGTGGATAATGTGATACAATATAACAATCACGTCGAATGCCTAGATCTGCATCTCTCAGGAATTACTTTGAACTCCTACCGAGGGACCTTACCGGAGATTATATTCTCCAGGTTCTTTGTTCTCAGAGCAAGGGTGCTGAAGGAAATGAGGTTTGCCCTACATTTATTTCACAAAAATGAATAGTCCGTTGATCAGCGCCTGCGGCAGAACGGAGTAGGCTCCAAAAATGCTGAATTTCATTTTGGAACTTCAGATGATAGAGTAATCGGAAGTCATCGGGTCAACCCCATACATGACTTCTCAGTGGCTGACCCCTCTGCAAAAATTGTGAGGTTTCAAAGCCAGACTTAGAAGCGGTGATATTAGTTTGAACCTCTCTGGTATCCATGTTCAGTGCATCAGCGTGAGCGTTTGCAGCTGATGAGCTGAATTTCATTTCTAATATCAGTTTGAACCTTGTAATCTTCGAATTTGAGCCATATAACTCTGGAATTTGAACCTTGTAACATTTTGAGCTTTTGTGGTACAATCGTTGAAATGGAATTGTATGAGACTCCTATATTGCTAGCACTATTTTGACCTTAATATGCAATGGTCTTAGATTTTATTAACCATTCTCGAATCAGTTTACCTTATCGATCTCACAGCACACAATCTGTATAGCTAACTCGACTGCGATCTTCGACATTATTTCACACAGTTGGTTTCTTCCACCGTATGCACTGTAGAGCATAGAATTAATTATCGCACTCGAGTTTCCATCATCACCCTTCTGTGTAACTTTGACCTCATCACCCAAGGGTAAACTTATGACCGAAGTCATTCCACACACTTCATTTTTACAAAGCTTTTTGTTAATAAACGCCCACGATTTGTCCCTCTTCTAGCCGACATGTGGCCAAACTAGCCGGGCGGGAAGCTTGTGTGGTAAACAGTGCGGTAGCACGGGAACAGGCTCTTCGAGCGCACGCCTGGGGTGCGGTGTTGTCAAGTGTGCACTGGATTCTGGAATCCTCCGCTATGAATGCCGTGACAAGACGTGACGATTACAGGCCGGCCGGCCCCCATTTATTACAGTGGCCATTTAACCTACCCTCGTGTCTCTTCAACCTTTCGATCGGGCCCCACCATTGCAAGAAGCACACCCGCCATAAAAAATTCTTAGAGGGTATCCTGCGCGACTCCAATGGCGCTCCGAGCGGCTGCCGACGACGAGCAGCAGTTCACCATGCGTGCCATGGTGGACATCCACAGAAGGTTCATGGACCTCTTAGCGGTGTACACCAATGACCCGGTCTGGGCGGAGCACTCCATCCACATCATGGAGCTGTTGCTTGCCGAGGAGAAGTACAAGGTGGTCGGGTTCGACCTTGAGTACACCCACGCTCGTGCCGGGTCTCGTCCCAAGGTCGCCGTCACCCAGATGTGCGTGCGCTACCACGTCCTCATCTACCACTACTGCCTGGCCACAAGCCCTTGCGAGCGTTTCGCCAGGTTTGTCAATAGCCCCCACTACATGTTCGCCACGGTGGACATCACCAACGATGTAAAGGCGCTCGAGAATTCGGGCATCGCTTGCCAGAATCTTGTCGACATATAGGGCCAATACAAGATCAGGGGCAACAAGGAGCATGAGAAGGACTCACTGGTTCACCTCACCGAGGCCATCATCGACCCCTACTACAGAGACATGAAGGATTCGTGCAACAAGGACAAGCGTGCCTGACACTCGGCCTAGATGGAGAAACTCAACAAAGCTCATGTCATGTACGTGGCCAAGGAGGCGTACACGAGCTATGACATGTACCGGCGGATCGTTGACATGAGTAAGTCCCTCCTTCCCCAAAATGACCAGGGATCCAGCCGGAAGCAAAGCAATGTCAAGCGTCGTTGCAACAATAAGTAGATGATTAGATCCTTGTTTCTCCTACTTTATTATGCATGTAATTGCTTACTTTGGTGTGTGCAAATGTTATGTGTGTAGTCACTTGTGTAATTGTATGCTTAATTTGGTTATGCAATGCTATCTTTTTAAGTATATATGTTGATGCTCTATAGACAGAGCGTAGATGGCGTGCGGACAAAGAAAATCACATCACACACGGACTAAACAATGGAACCCGTCGGTGATGTTTTCATCAATCACTCACAATTGTATACCAGCAATTGTTTTCTCACAACACACGCATCTTATTAGCAACAACTGTATATGTTCTTATCGGTCTTCAGACACATTTCTGATTACAGACCTGTTTGCCGCGTATCACACACATCTTGTTCAGTTGAGCCGTTTCTATTCTCATGTCTCAAAGCAAACAGTTCATCTGAGTGAACCGCATGCCGTATATCACACACACCTTTGATCTGGCTGACCGTTTCTTTTGTGTTGCCTAATCACAAATAGTTCATCCGAGTGAACCGTATGATGTGTATCGCACACGCCTCCATCTGGCCGCCCGTTTCTTTTGTTCCTCCTCATCGCAAACAGTTCATTGAACTGAACTGTATGCCCTTCATCGCACACGCAACTAAAACCTGAACCGTGTTTGATGCATCCATCATCGCAAATGTTTCACACATTTCTGACGGTTTTCATACAGCACCGTTTGCGATTATGGCATCACACACATTTTCTTGAAGGGTCTATGATCATAGTGTCGCGTTAGCAGCATCCTACAGTAGTGAAACAAAGTGCTAGACGCATGCTCCTAGGGGGTTAGATTGGTAGGAAAAGACCATCGCTCATCCCCGACCGCCACTCATAAGGAAGACAATCAATAAATACCTCGTGCTCCAACTTCATTACATAACGGTTCACCATACGTGCATGCTACGGGAATCAAAAACTTTGACACAAGTATTTCTCCAATTCACAATTACTCACTAGCATGACTCTAATATCACCATCTTCATATCTCAAAACAATCATAAGGAATCAAACTTCTCCTAGTATTCAATGCACTTTATATGAAAGTTTTTATTATATCCCTCTTGGATGTCTATCATATTAGGACTAAATTCATAACCAAAGCAAATTACCATGCTGTTTATAAAGACTCTCAAAATAATATAAGTGAATCATGAGAGTTTAACAATTTCTATAAAATAAAACCACCGCCGTGCTCTAAAAAGATATAAGCGAAGCACTAGAGCAAAATTGCCTAGCTCAAAAGCTATAAGTGAAGCACATAGAGTATTCTAATAAATCATGATTCATGCATGTGCCTCTCCAAAGGTGTGTATAGAAAGGATGATTGTGGCAAACTAAAAAACAAAGACTCATAACATATAAGACGCTCCAAGCACAACACATATCATGTGGTGAATAAAAATATAGTCTCAAGTAAAGTTACCGATAGACGAAGACGAAAGAGGGGATGCCTTCCGGGGCATCCCCAAGCTTAGGCTCTTGGTTGTCCTTGAATATTACCCTTGGGGTGCCTTGGGCATCCCCAAGCTTAGGCTCTTGCCACTCCTTATTCCATAGTCCATCAAATCCTTACCCAAAACTTGAAAACTTCACAACACAAAACTCAACAGAAATCTTATGAGATCCGTTAGTATAAGAAAATAAATCACCACTTATGGTACTTTTCTGAACTCATTCTTTATTTAAATTGGTGTAATATCTACTGTATTCCAACTTCTCCATTGTTCATACCCCCCTATACTACCCATTGATTCATCAAAATAAGCAAACAACACAAAGAAAACAGAATCTGTCAAAAACAGAACAATTTGTAGTAATATGTAACTCTCGAATACTTATGTACCTAGAAAAATTATGACAAATTAGGAAGGCAGAGGCAATTTGTATCCTAATCTTCTGCAAAAATAACCAGTATTTTATCATGCTTTTGTTAAAAATGAGAATTGTTTTCCTGAGCACAAAATTTTCTATTTTTCAACGAGATCAAATCAACTTTCACCATAAGCCATCCCAAAGGTCTTACTTGGCACAAACACTAATTAAAACACAAAAACACATCTAACCAGAGGCTATATGAATTATTTATTGAAAAATAGGAAGGAAATAAATTGGGTTGTTTCCAACAAGCGCTTTTCTTTAAATCCTTTTAGCTAGGCATTGATAATTGTAATGATGCTCACATTAAAGATAGCAATTGAAACACAAAGAGAGCATCATAAAACATGTAACAAACAAGTTTAAGTCTAACATGCTTCCTATGCACAGGGATTTTTTTATAAGCAAACAAATTATTATAGCAAGCAGAAACTACCATATGCAAGGAAGAAGAAGGAAACAATAGCAATCTCAACATAACGAGAGGTAATTTAGTAACATGAAAATTTCTACAACCATATTTTCCTCTCTCATAATAATTACATGCAGGATCATAATCAAACTCAACAATATAACTATCACATAAAATATTCTCAACATGATCCACATGCATGCAAAGTTCACACTCTTCCAAAATAGTGGGATTATCATCAAATAAAGTCAGGACCTCTCCAAACCCACTTTCATCAAAAATTTCATAAGATTAAACATTCTCCAAATATGTGGGACCTAAAGTTGACACTGTTCCAAACCCACTTTCAATATTATTGCAAAAAATAATATCAATCTCATATTCATCATGGGGCTTAAATAAAATTTTAAGATCATAAGAAGAATCACCCCAATCATGATTGTTGCAACAAGCAGTGGACATAGCAAAACTAGCCTCCCCAAGCTTACGGTTTTGAATATTATTAGCACAATTGACATTAATAGATTTTATAATAACATCATTGCAATCATGCTTTTTATCCAAGGAACTATCAAGTATGGTGGAATAGCAACAATCTCATGTTGAACATAAGGAAATATAGCAAATTCATCTCCATAAATATTGGCATCATGGCCACAAGAATAGCAAGCATCATGTTCATCAAGGGATATTTCAATCAAATCAACGGAATCATAACTATTATTTTCTTCCAAAGCAACGGTCATTCTCTCAATAAATTCTTTGACATAGGCATTGTGAGCATAGTTTTAATAGGAATATCTAAGTATGTCAACATTTTCAGATTTGTAGAGAGTAATAACACACTTTTCAATCAAAGAAGCAACTTCATAAGCACTCTTAAAAGCAACAAATTCTTCAGTTTGTTTGATATCATAGTAACTGTAAACACCCTTTTCATAAGAAGATAAGATTTCATTATCATTAAACTCACATAGGTAGGGAATGTGTTTTTAGGGTTCTTAGAGAAACAAGTAAAATCACAAAGTTCACAAAGATTCCAAGCATAGCATATCAAACAATTTATTTGATTCCATAGGAGTCTCCCTTTTTTAGACAAACGGTGACGCACAAAACGAGCATGCTCATATAAAGATTTCCCCTCAACTAAACTAGTTGGGGTTTCAGCACGAGCACATATGGATCGAAGATGATCCAAGTAGAACAATTTAAGTGGATCCATAAACTTTGTTCCTAATTTTCAATAAACACATAAGCAAACGAGTAAACAAACCAAGTAAGACATAAGGGCAAACGAAAAGAAGGACGAAAGAGAAGGCAAATCTTTTCAAAAATCGTTTTAGAAGTGGGGGAGAGGAAAACGAGAGGCAAATGGCGAATAATGTAATGCAAGAGATGAGAGTTTATGATGGGTACCTGGTAGGCTTGACTTGGCGTAGATCTCCCCGGCAACGACGCCAGAAATTTTTGCTGCTACTTCTTGAGCTTGTGTTGGTTTTTCCCTTGAAGAGGAAAGGGTGATGCGGCAAAGTAGAGATAAGTATTTCCCTCAGTTTGAGAATCAAGGTATCAATCCAGTAGGAGAAGAATGCACAAATCACCTAATACCTGCACAAACAATCAAATACTTGCACCCAATGTGATAAAGGGGTAGTCAATCCCTTCACGGTGACTTGCAAAGGTGAGATCTGATAGAGATAGATAAATAAAATTGAACAAAAGATAAAATATTTTTGGGTTTTTTTTGTTGTATAGATCTGAAAGTAAAGATTGCAAAATAGTATATCGGAAACTAATATGATGGAAATAGACCCGGGGGCCATAGGTTTCGCTGGAGGCTTCTCTCTTGAAGGTAAATAATACGGCGGGTGAACAAATTACTGTTGAACAATTGATAAAAATTGCAAAGTTATGAAGATATCCAAGGCAATGATTATGTAATATGGGCATCACGTCCGTGTCAAGTAGACCGACTCCTGCGTGCATCTACTACTATTACTCCACCAATCGACCGACTCTTGCCTCCATCTAGAGTATTAAGTTCATGAAGAACAGAGTAACGCATTAAGTAAGATGACATGATGTAGAGGAATAAACTCAAGCAATATGATGTAAACCCCATCTTTTTATCCTCGATGGCAACAATACAATATGTGCCTCGCTACCCCTACTTTTTCACTAGGTGAGGACACCGCAAGATTGAACCCAAAGCTAAGCACTTCTCCCATTGCAAGAAAAACCAATCTAGTTGGCCAAACTAAACCGATAGTGTAGCGACCAGACCTCAAACAGTCTGATCTCTGTGCTCCGGTGTCATCCCTGGATCAGTAATGCTGACACCACATAGTACTTGGAGGATTTATAGCAGAGTAGCAATCACACACTTATTACATCGAGGGTCTCAAAAGAGAACTTAATACAATAAATATGGCTTAAGGCCATCTAATAACGATAACAGCGGAAGGCTTGGAAGATAAGTGAGTCCATCAACTCCAACGGCATCACTGAGTATAGAACCATGACCTAAAAATCCTTAATCGTCGTCTGAAAAGTCTGCAACATTAACGTTGCAGCCCAAAAACGGGTCAGCACATAGAATATGCTGGCAAAGTAACACATAGAGAGTAATGGAATGAAACAGCTATACTATATGCATATTTGGCTGGTGGAAAGCTCTATGGTTACAGTTTTGCGTAAAGCCAATTTTTCCCTACTTCAAAGGAATAAATTTATTTAACTATCATGGTAGTTGTTAAACATTGAGAATGGTTGACAGCATTCTCAATCCCAATTAAGCATCAACATTAAACATAACCCAATAAAATTAATTTAGAGTAACATGTTGAGATTCACATGATAATCCAGGTACAAGATACTCAAGATGTCTATAACCGGGGACACAGCTAATCATGATTAGTTTATTACACTCTGCAGAGGTTTGCTCACTTTTCCCCACAAGACTCGATCGCCTCTGTTTGGTTTCTCGCACTACATGGTGTTTGAGAAGACGGATGACCGAGACATAGTCTTTCAGAAGCGCTAGCACCTTACGATCGGGTAGACCGTACCACCTACATCCCCTACATTTGCTAGTCTACCACTGTAAGAGTTCGCACAACTTAGTCAACTATGCTAGAGCCCATAATAGCTTGTGGCTGCACACGGAAGTTTCTAGTATGAATAGTCTCATGATCCCTTTGAGCCTGGGTGGCGGTCCAAAAGAAAACAGGCAAGTCCTACATTTGCTAGTCTACCACTGTAAGAGTTCGCACAACTTAGTCAACTATGCTAGAGCCCATAATAGCTTGTGGCTGCACACAGAAGTTTCTAGTATGAATAGTCTCATGATCCCTTTGAGCCTGGGTGGCGGTCCAAAAGAAAACAGGCAAGTCCTGGAATACCCAGGTGCCTCAATCCACCCAGATGTGTGTTTAAGTTGCCACCTTAGATAAACCATTAATTAACCAAACTCACATCTGTCATGGATATCACTCACCCAATCCACGTCTACTAGCATAGCATGGCATAATAAGCAAACGTAGAAGTAACTCCCAAAGGTTTGATAATAAACAGGTAATAGGTACTACCTCAACTACTTCCCATCCCACAATTTAATTAGATCCTAATCATGCAATGTGTGAGGATTTGATCTAATGCAATAAAACTGGGTAGTAGAAAAGGTATGATCAAAGTGTTACTTGCCTTGCTGATGATCCGTGAAACCTAGCGAGGTTACTAACATGGGTGACCTAAGGGCTTGGGTTGGTAGGTTATACTTATCCACAAATCCCCTTGAGATGTATGAATGCGATGCACCAATATCAAAAAGAACGAGTGCAGTAAATGACTTAACCAAAAACTTACCTATTACTGCATTGGGCTGAGCTTCAACCTCCTCCACGCTAACGTGGTTCACCTGTCCCCTGTTGAAAGGGTTCGGCTTCTTCCCAGAACTTCCATTGCCATTTTGGCCTTTAGGACATTCATTGGCATAATGTCCGGTCTTCTAACACTTAAAGCAAGTGACTTGGCTCAGGTCCTTCTTGGCTGGGGTTGATGGGTTGGTGCGATTCTGGCCATTGCTTCCTCCATTCCCATTACCATTCCTGGTGCCATTGTGATTGTGCGAGCTACCTCCTCCATGAGTATGCTGAAAATGTCCTCCCAGTCTAGGGGTAAAACGTGGCTTCTGCTGAGCTCCTGAATTGTACTTCCCTTGTCCATACTTCCTCTTGCGATTCTCAATTTGCTGTTGCTTCCCTTCAATCATAAGAGCACGATCTACCAACTCCTGGTAGTTGTTGAAGGTGGCTACCATCAACTGCATGCTCAACTCATCATTCAGTCCTTCCAGAAACTTCTCCTGCTTAGCTGCATCCGTAGCAACGTCATCTGGGGCATAACGTGCTAACTTACTAAAGTCCTCCACATACTGGCCAACTGTCCGTCCTCCTTGGCGCAAGTTGCGAAACTCACGCTTCTTCATGGCCATAGCTCCTGCTGAAACATGTGCAGTATGAAAAGCCTGCTGAAACTGATCCCATGTGACAGTGTCGACAAGGAAAGTGGCTGTGAAATTCTCCCACCATGATGCTGCAGGTCCTTCAAGCTGATGTGCGGCAAACTTCACCTTCTCCGCATCTATGCATCCTGCTATGGTTAACTCTCTAGCTGTCTTGCGGAGCCAATCATCTGCTACTATCAGCTCGGTGCTACTGGAAAACACCGGCAGATTTAGCCTAAGAAAATGGGCTAAGTGATCAACAGGTGGTGGTGGTGGTGGGTTGTTGTTGTTGTTCCCTTGATTCTGATTCTGGACTAGCAACTGCATCAATGTGTTCTGCTGCTGGATCAACTGGGTGAGCTCCGGTGGAAAGGCAAATCCGGGGTCACGTCACGGAGGCATCTGAGGGTTTAGAAAAGATGAGATGTAAGAATAGAGGGGGTCTAAAGAGAAAACACTACCCATATGCACATGAGGCAAAAGCAAACAATTCACTTCATTCAATCAAACAAGGGCATACAATCGATCTATCTATCACAAAAGTGCTCGGACTACTATATTTACATGGTAGACTACTACTACTGATGAGGTGGTCTACTAGAAATATTCTTCGGTTGCAGACTCCATGATATCTGCTCCAGCTTCATCAACATAGTCATCATCGCTACTATCTGGATCCGAGTCGGTGCCGTCGATGATGATATAGTCTTCCGGGCTAATCTCCTTGGGTTCTTCGTCTTCCTCTACTGGCGTAGGGCCTCCCATAAATATTCCAATCTTCTTGATCAGGTCGTCATTCTTCTCCACCAATATTTCAATTTCTTCTTCATAACCTTCACGTGTAGTCTTGAGTTCTTCCTCCAGTTCCTTGATTCTAGTCTTAGCCTTCTTCAGATCTATCATGTCGGCGCACATCTGGTTCTCCTGTCGTCGAATGTGCTGGTTTAGCTCCTGGATAAAAGCTGCGATTGATCTATCCTTCCTGGTGCTGATCATCTCCCAGTGCTCATCTCGGCGCCCACAAATCTGGTAGATAGTATCCTTGAGATCCTTGCGGTAGACTTCTCCAATGCGTCCCATGGCGATGTGAGCTGCCATGCTCTTTCCTAGATTCCAAGTTGGTGCATCAAAAGAAAACTCTATGGGCTCAGTGACTGGCATGAACGTCCTTCCTGGAACTTGAACTTGAATCATCCAGCGCTCTTCTTCAGGTAAAGTGGCGTTGTAGGTTCTGGTGAAGCTTGGTACTCCTATATTCAGGTATCTAGTGACTTCCTTCAAGTGACGTCCAAAGGGTGTATCTTCATCCGGTTGCGTGAACTTGTTCCTTGCATTCGCCATCCTAAAGAGTAGAAAAGATGAGAAGTCAGAAGAGAAGAGAGTGAATAGTGATCTAGGTCTTTTAGCTTAGGATTCGTGTCCTACAGTCAGCGTGTGCTCTGATACCATCTCTGTAGTGACCATACCTTAAACAGTCTGATCTCTATGCTCTGGTGTCATCCATGGATCAGTAATGCTGACACCACACAGTACTCGGAGGATTTATAGCAGAGTAGCAATCACACACTTATTACATCGAGGGTCTCAAAAGAGAACTTAATACAATAAATATGGCTTAAGGCCATCTAATAACGATAATAGCGGAAGGCTTGGAAGATAAGTGAGTCCATCAACTCCAACGGCATCACTAAGTATAGAACCACGACCTAAAACTCCTTAATCATCGTCTGAAAAGTCTGCAACATTAACGTTGCAGCCCGAAAACGGGTCAGCACATGGAATATGCTAGCAAAGTAACACATAGAGAGTAATGGAATGAAACAGCTATACTATATGCATATTTGGCTGGTGGAAAGCTCTATGGTTACAGTTTTGCGTAAAGCCAATTTTTCTCTACTTCAAAGGAATAAATTTATTTAACTATCATGGTAGTTGTTAAACATTGAAAATGGTTGACAGCATTCTCAATCCCAATTAAGCATCAACATTAAACATAACCCAATAAAATTAATTTAGAGTAACATGTTGAGATTCACATGATAATCCAGGTACTAGATACTCAAGATGTCCATGACCGGGGACACGGCTAATCATGATTAGTTTATTACACTCTGCAGAGGTTTGCGCACTTTTCCCCACAAGACTCGATCGCCTCTGTTTGGTTTCTCGCACTACATGGTGTTTGAGAAGACGGATGACCGAGACATAGTCTTTCAGAAGCGCTAGCACCTTACGATCGGGTAGACCGTACCACCCACATCCCCTACATCTGCTAGTCTACCACTGTAAGAGTTCGCACAACTTAGTCAACTATGCTAGAGCCCATAATAGCTTGTGGCTGCACACGGAAGTTTCTAGTATGAATAGTCTCATGATCCCTTTGAGCCTGGGTGGCGGTCCAAAAGAAAACAGGCAAGTCCTGGAATACCCAGGTGCCTCAATCCACCCAGATGTGTGTTTAAGTTGCCACCTTAGATAAACCATTAATTAACCAAACTCACATCTGTCATGGATATCACTCACCCAATCCACGTCTACTAGCATAGCATGGCATAATAAGCAAACATAGAAGTAACTCCCAAAGGTTTGACAATAAACAGGTAATAGATACTACCTCAACTACTTCCCATCCCACAATTTAATTAGATCCTAATCATGCAATGTGTGAGGATTTGATCTAATGCAATAAAACTGGGTAATAGAAAAGGTATGATCAAAGTGTTACTTGCCTTGCTGATGATCCGGGAAACCTAGCGATTCGAAGTAACAAGCGGCGCACTTCGGGTATTCTATCGCAGACAAACAAACAAGCATACAATAAGTACTCATCTAATGCACAGGTAAAACTCAAATAAGAGATCTAACCAGAAGGTTCAACTTAAGAACTCCGGTTGGCAAAAAGAATCAAATCGAACAAAGCAACGAAAGTCAAACGGCGAAAGAAAACAACTTTGTTCTACTAATATGGATCTAGGGCAAATTTTACAGTAGCAAAATCTTGTTTAAGTTGGTTAAACGGATAGAGGGTTACGAGACGAAACTCCAGGCGCTTGAATCGCCTGATTCCGTTAAACGAGCCAAAAGTTACACTAAAACGAAAATCGATTCAGGAATCACGATTAGAAAATCGCGGATTTAATCCGAGAAAAAGAAAAACGACGAACGTTCGCTAGAACGAACGAACGGACGAACGCTCGCTATTTAAATAAACCGAGAAACCTATCTATTTAAAAAAACCGAATCTAAAAAAACAACGAAGAAACCGACGGAAAACCGATCGGTTTTCTAAAAGAAACCGGGCACGGATTTCAAGGCGGCGGCGAACCTCGGCGAGCGTGCGGGCGGGGCGGCGACGGCGGGCGGCGAGCGGCGCGGCGGCGGCGGCGGGGCAGGCGGCGGCGGCGGGGTCGGGCGGCTGGGGCGGCTCGGGGCTAGGGTTCCCTCGGGGCTGGGCCGGCTTATAAAGCCACCTCGGGCCGGAGTCCTAGCCGGACAGGGCCCGTAGGTCGGTTCGTTTTTTTTGAAATATTACGCGCAGAAGAAAAATAAAAATAAATACTAAACGGACTCCAAAAATTCCGAAATAAATTTTCACGGGCTTCTAAAATCAAGCCCCACAAGGTGAACATTTATTTGGGACCTAAATGCAATTTTGAAAAACGCACATTTTTCCTAAATTCAAATAAAATAACGAAAAACTCCGAAATAAAATCTTATTTGATTTTATTATTAAATCCTCAATATTTCTTTATTTTGGGAAAGTCATTTTATTCCCTCTCTCATATTTTTGTAATAGAAATAATTGATGATAAAATAAATAAAATCAAATGATCCTATTCTCAAAATTTGAGAAAACTCAAATATGAAAATAACGAAATCCCCAACTCTCTCCGTGGGTCATTGAGTTGCGTAGAATTTCTAGGATCAACCAAAATGCAAAATAAAATATGGTATGCAATGATGATCTAATGTATAACATTCCAAATTGAAAATTTGGGATGTTACAGATAGTTCGAAGAGAATTACAAAGATATCAAATCATGCATATAAGAATTTAGAGAAGATTCAAATAATATTCATAGATAATCTGATCATAAATCCACAATTCATCGGATCTCAACAAACACACTCCAAAAGAAGATTACATCGGATAGATCTCCAAGAACATCGTTGAGAACATGGTATTGAGAATCAAAGAGAGAGAAAAATCCATCTAGCTACTAGCTATGGACCCGTAGGTTTGAGGTAAACTACTCACGCTTCATCGGAAGGGCAATAGAGTTGATGTAGATGCCCTCCGTGATCGAATTCCCCCTCCGGCAGGATGCCGGAAAAGGCCCCAAGATGGGATCTCGCGGGAACCGAAGGTTGCGGCGGTGGAAAAGTGTTTTCGTGGATGCTTCTGGTGGTTTGGGAATATATGTGAATATATAGGAGGCAGAGCTAGGTCAGGGGAGTCCCGAGGGGCCCACAAGGTAGGGGGCAAACCTACCCCCTGGGCGCGCCCTCCACCCTTGTGGCCGCATCGTGTCTCTTCTGACTTGATCTCCAAGTCTCCTGGGTGTCTTCTGGTCCAAGAAAAATCATCGCGAAGGTTTTATTCCATTTGGACTCCGTTTCGTATTTATTTTCTGCGAAGCTAAAACACAAGGAAAAAACCGAAACTGGCACTAGGCTCTAGGTTAATAGGTTAGTCCCAAAAATAATATGAAATAGCACATCAATGCATATAAAACATCCAAAACAGATAATATAATAGTATGGAACAATCAAAAATGATAGATACGTCGGAGATGTATCAGTTTGCGCCGACGACGGCACATCGCTCGGCGCGGACGTCGCCTTCCCTACAGGCGGCTCCGTCATCCCTTTCGGCGAGCTATGCGTGTACATCTTGCTCGTCCCCGACGAGTACCCTTGGGAGGTGCTCGCCTTCTTCGACCCGCTGCTATTAGGTGACTGCGGCATCTCCGATGATGTCGCCGACCTCTGTGTTCGCATGAAGGTGCTAACCACCAGCTCTAGAAACGGAACCAGCCATAGCAAGGATCCGCCTGCAGCGGCAGCATCCTGCACCAACCGGGCGAACCCGCTATTGTCGGCAGTGCAGAACCTGCGCGCTTCTATCATGTCAGGTGCTAACTCGGCCGCTGTCGCGACCGAGCTCGAAGAAACATACAAGCGCCTGCTCAACGAGGCCACGCCGCTCGACGTCGCGCAGTGTCGGATGGAGTCCGTGCAACGTGAGTACGACATCGCCCATGGCTTCACTCCGGCTATCGACGGGCCAGCCGGCTCGGGGAGGTGCAACGCCTCGGCGGAGCCATCGGCTAGTTACTTCGCACAAACCGTCCCACCTATAGCACCCCCGTCAAGAACATGAGGGTTGCGCAGGAGGCCACAACCAAACTGGAACACCTGGAGGACGAGGAGCTCCTGCAACAACAGCAACAGCGCCTGACTGAGCTGGTCGCGCCCGATTTGGCGTCGCTCTCGTCAGATGGACAATCGACAGCCGGCCGAGGCGCCCAGGAAAACGTTACAGGAGTCCTCCCCACATGACACGAGCCATGGCTGGCGCAACCATGACCCGCGGCGGTCACCAGCAGGACGGACGAGCCGGCTGGCGAAGGCCGTCGGCAGTAACCTCCGCCTGCGCGGTAGGAGCGGATGGCCTCCATAGGGACGACTGCGATCCCTGCGATAATTGGCCGGCTGGGGCCTCGTGAGCCCAATGACGAGCACTGATAACCCACAAGTATTGGGGATCGTTTGTAGCCTTCTTCGATAAATAAGAGTGTCGAACCCAACGAGGAGCTAAAGGCAGAATAAATATTCCATCAAGTTCTATCAACCACCGATACAACTCTACACACACTTGACATTTGTTTTACCTAGAACAAGTATGAAACTATTTGGCAAGAATAAAACTATGAGCACTTTGCACGAATAAAACTATGAATAAATTGCAAAGTAATAAAAGTGGATAGCTTGTATCAACAAGAAAGTCATTTGTCCCTAGGCAATCGATAACAAGTACCAGTAATCATTCTTGTAATTTTATATGAGGGAGAGGCATGAGCTAACATACTTTCTCCACTTAGATCATATGCACTTATGATTGGACCCCTAGCAAGCATCCGCAACTACTAAAGATCATTAAGGTCATGAAACCCAACCATAACATTAAGTATCAAGTCATCTTTACTCCCATACGCCATACCCCACTTACTCGGGTTTAAGCTTTTGTCACTCTCGCAACCCATCATAAGCGAACCATGGACATATTGCAACACCCTACAACAGGGACCCCTCATGTTTGCGTGAGACGGGGGGCACCATAGGACAACACCATAAATAAAATATACAATCATACCAACCAAGATCATGATTAACCCATAGGACAAAACGGATCTACTCAAACATCATAGGATAACCATAGATCATTGGGAAACAATATATGGAGTTGAGCACCATGTTTAAGTAGATATTACAGTGGAGAGAAGAGGTGTTACACCGCTGCATAGAGGGGGAGAAAGTTGGCATTGACGGTTGATACGTCTCCAACGTATCTATAATTTTTGATTGTTCCATGCTATTATATTATCTGTTTTGGATGTTTTATATGCATTAATATGCTATTTTATATGATTTTTGGGACTAACCTATTAACCTAGAGCCCAGTGCCAGTTTCTGTTTTTTCCTTGTTTTTGAGTTTTGCAGAAAAGGAATATCAAACGGAGTCCAATTGAGCTGAAAATTTATGGTGATTTTTTATGGACCAGAAGAAGCCCCCGAAGCAAAAGAGTTGGGCCAGATGAGCCACAAGGCGTCCACAAGGGTGGGGGGCACGTCCTACCCCCTGGGGGCGCCCCTGTCTTGTGGGCTCCTCATGGACCCCCTGACTTGTTCCCGATGCCAAAAATTCCTATAAATATAGAAACCCCCCAGAAATAAACCTAGATCAGGAGCTCTGCCGCCACAAGCCTCTGTAGCTACGAAAAACCAATTGGGAGCCCATTCCGACACCCTGCCGGAGGGGGAAACCATCACCGATGGCCATCTTCATCATCCCGACGCTCTCCATGACGAGGAGGGAGCAATTCACCATCGGGACTGAGGGTATCTACCAGTAGCTATGTGTTTGATCTCTCTCTCTCTCTCTCGTGTTCTTGATATGGCATGATCTTGATGTACCGCAAGCTTTGTTATTATAATTGGATTATATGGTGTTTCTCCCCCTCTACCTTCTTGTGATGAATTGAGTTTTACCTTTGAGGTTTCACTATTATCGGATTGAATATTATTATGGATTTGAGAATACTCGATGTATGTCTTGCGTGGGATACACGTGGTAACGATGGGGTATTCTATTGATTCACATGATGTATGTTTTGGCACTCAACTCGCGGATTACCGAGGTGACATTGGGGTAATATATGCATAGGGGTTGATGCACATTTTCGTTCTTGTTTCTCTGGTAGGAATCTTGGGGAACTCTTTGAGGTTCTTTGTGTTGGATTGAATATTATGAATCTGAAGTTTTTTATGCATATTGTATAATTGACCCACAGATAATTGTGGTGACATTGTAGTATCTAGGTGACATTAGGGTTGGTTGATGTGTGTCATATGGTGTTATTTTACTATGAACTCTAGGGTTGTTTGTGACACTTATAGGAATAGCTCAATGGATTGATCGGAAAGAATAACTTTGAGGTGGTTTCGTACCCTACAATCAATTTCATCTTATGTTCTTCATGATAGGAACTTTGGAGTGACTTCTCTCGCACGTTGAGGGATTGCCATATGATTTAATTATGTTATCATTGTTGAGAGAACTTGCACTAGTGAAAGTATGAACCCTAGGCCTTGTTAGCATTGCAATACCGTTTTTTCTCACTTTTGCTACTTGCTACCTTGTTGTTTTTATGTTTTCAGATTACAAAACCTATATCTACTATCCATATTGCACTTGTATCACCATCTCTTCGCCTAACTAGTGCACCTATACAATTTACCATTGTATTGGGTGTGTTGGGGACACAAGAGACTATTTGTTATTTGGTTGCAGGGTTGTTTGAGAGAGACCATCTTCGTCGTATGCCTCCCACGGATTGATAAACCTTAGGTCATCCACTTGAGGGAAATTTGCTACTGTCCTACAAAACTCTGCACTTGGAGGCCCAACAACGTCTACCAGGATAAAGTTACATGGTAGACATCAACGGTAGCAAGATTGTTGATGTAGATCGCCATCATGATCCTTGCCCCTCCTTCTTCTTCTTCTTTGGCCTCCCCCCTAGATGGTAGGAGAGTTCCCCCTCTGGTCCATGGCCTCCAAGGCGGCGAAGGGGCAGGAGCCCCTCCGAGATTGGATTTGTCTCTCTGTTCCCTTCTGTTTCGCGTTCCCCTGATCTGGCCGAAAACCATTTCCTATATTGCGGGAGATCCATAACTCCGATTGCGCTGAGATTTTAACACGATTTTTTTGGATATAAGCTTTCTTGCGCCCAAAGTATAGCTCCAACCGACGTTCGAGGAGAGCATAAGACACCTGGGTGCGCCCTAGTGGGTTGTGGGCACCGTGGGCCCCCATTTGCATTGATTCCTCCTCCCAAAAATCACATATATTCCAAAATAATTCTCTGTAAATTTTATCGCGTTTGGACTTCGTTTGATATGGATTTTCTATGAAACAAAAAACATGCAAAAAACAGGAACTGGCACTAGGCACTGGATCAATAGGTTAGTCCAATTAATCATATAAAAAAGTTGCCAAAAGTATGCGAAAGTTGTATAATATTGGCATGAAACAATAAAAAATTAAAGATACGACGGAGATGTATCAGCATCCCCAAGCTTAATTCCTACTCATCCTCGAGTACGTAAATGATAAAAAAGATAATTTTTGATGTGGAATGCTACCTAGCATAAACTTGATCATATATCTAATCCAAGTGTTAGAAGAAGAAGTCAATAAAATGTTTGGCACTAAATATTTGAATGATGAGCATGATTGCAATGTTGTTAGTATGAATTCCTTGAATATCCATGATGCTAATAATATGCAAAGCCATAACCTTGGGGATGCTTTGTTTGATGAAGATGATATTTTTTCTCCCCCGAGTTTTGATGAGCAAAATTATTATGATGATAGCATGCCTCCTATTTATGATGATTATATTTATCAAAGTGGGTCTGGAAGAGTGTCAACTTTAGATAATAATTATCCCACTATTTTGAGAGTGTTGAATCTTTTCACAATATTGATGAAAGTGGATTTGGAGAGGTCATGACTTTATTTAGTGATGAATCCACTATTTTGGAAGAGGTTCCAATTGATTATGGGAACGAAGTTGCTATCTATGATGATTATTGTGATGACATGTATGCTATAAAGAATAATGATAACCATGAAACTTGTCATCATGATTTTAATTTTCAATTGGATTATGCCTCACATGATAGTTATTTTGTTGAGTTTGCTGCCACTACCATGAATGAGAAGAATTTTGCTTATGTGAAGAGTAGTAAAATTTCTATGCTTATGAATCATGAAGAGATGCTTTATGTGATGGTTATATTGTTGAATTCATTCATGATGCTACTGAAAATTATTATGAGGGAGGAATATATGCATGTAGGAGTTGCAATAATATCAAGTTTCCTCTCTATGTTTTGAAAATCTTGAAGTTTTGCTTGCTTTACCTTCCTATGCTAGTTGATTCTTGCTCCCACAAATTATTTGCCCACAAAATCCCCATGCATATGAAGTGGGTTAGACTTAAATGTGCTAGTCATATGCTTCATAATGCTACCCTTATATTTCAACTCTTATCTTTTATGTGAGCATCATTGACATCATCATGGCTAGCTAGAAAGGCATTAAAGAAAAGTGCTTGTTGGGAGACAACCCAATATTTACCCCTACTGTTTTTGCGTGTTCACATGATTAGGCTACTGTATTAATCATGTTTTGTAGCTTCTGTTTCAATAAAGTGCCAAGTAAGACCTTTGGGATGGTCTACGGTGATAGTTGATTTGATCTTGCTGAAAAACAGAAACTTGTGCGCCAAGTAAAATAGTTTCATTTTCTATAGAAGCTTGATAAAATCCTGATTCTTTTTGCACAAGATTTATATACAAATTTCCGAAATTGGCCTAATTGTTCAGAATTTTTGGAGTTACATAAGTATATGAAGTTTCCAGATTACTACAGACTGTTCTATTTTTGACAGATTCTATTTTCATTGTGTTGTTTGCTTATTTTGATGATTCTATGGGTAGTTTCAGGGAGTATGAACCATGGAGAAGTTGGAATATAGTAGATATAACACCAATATAAATTTAGAATGAGTTCACAACAGTACCTAAGTGGTGATTTGCTTTATTATACTAACAGAGCTTACGAGTTTTCTGTTGAGTTTTGTGTTGTGAAGTTTTCAAGTTTTGGGTAAAGTTTCGATGGACTACGGAATAAGGAGTGGCAAGAGCCTAAGCTTGGGGATTCCCAAGGCACCCCAAGGTATTATTCAAGGAATACCCAAGCAACTAAGCTTGGGGATGCCCCGGATGGCATCCCCTCTTTTGTCTTCAATCCATCAGTAAAATTACTTGAGGCTATATTTTTATTCACCACATGATATGAGTTTTGCTTGGAGCGTCATTTTCTTTTATCTGCTTGCTTACTGTTATTTAGAGTAATGTTTTGAATCTTGTAGTTCAATAAAAAGGTCAAGTATAGCCTTTACCATGCTTATTCTGCAAGTCTTTATGTTGTTGTTTGAAAACAGAAAGTTCGTTGTTATGTTTTGAATATTGGTGAATAGTCAGAACATGATAAAATCTTGAAAATTTACACAATGAGTAAAAAACAAATTATTTACAGTGTGGTAATTTTTCAAAAAAAAAATGGATTTATAGAAGTATGATTCATCTTGCATTCTTTACAGACCGGTCTCTTTAGACAGATTGCTGTTATGTTTGCATTATTTGCATATGTTTGTTTGTTTAATGGTTCTATTTGAGGATATGACTGTTAAATATGCAGAGGCATTTAGTAGGCAATATCAAATTATAATTTTAGTGATTTTCTATAGTAGAATGATAAGGTTTTGCATGGATTTATACTAACTTATCTCACAAGTTCTTGTTGAGTTTTGTGTGGATGAAGCTTTTAAGAATTAGGGAAACCGCGGTATGAAAGGAATTAAGGAGACACAAAAACTCAAGCTTGGGGATGCCCAAGGCATCCCTAGTTAATATTCCAAGAAGTCTCATGCATCTAAGCTTGGGGATGCCCCGGTAGGCATCCCACCTTTCTTCTTCAACAACTGTCGGTCAATTTTGGTTGAGGCTAAGTTTTTGCTTCTTCACATGATATGTGCTATCCTTGCAATGCCATTTTATTTTGTTTTGCTTGCTGTTTGAATAAAGTACTTAAGATCTGAAATTTTATTTATGAGGAGTCTTCACATAGTTGCATAATTATTCAACTACTCATTGATCTTCACTTATATCTTTCGGAGTAGTTTGTCATTTTCTCTAGTGCTTCACTTATATCTTTTTAGAGCACAACGGTAGTTTTATTTTGAAGAAATTGATGAACTCTCATGCTTCACTTATATTATTTTGAGAGTCCTTAAACAGCTTGGTAATTTGCTTTTGTTATGAATTTAGTCCTAGTATGATGGGCATCCAAGAGGGATATAATAAAAAATTTCATATAAAGTGCATTGAATACTATGTGAAGTTTGATTCCTTATGATTGTTTTGAGATATAAAGATGTGATATGTCTCCAACATATCTATAATTTTTTATTGCTCCATGCTATATTATCTACTATTTTGGACATTATTGGGCTTTATTATCCACTTTTATATTATTTTTGGGACTAACCTATTAACCGGAGGACCAGCCCAGAATTGCTGTTTTTTGCCTATTTCAGAGTTTCGCAGAAAAGGAATATCAAACGAAGTCCAAACGGAATGAAACCTTCGAGAACGTGATTTTCGAAACGAACATGATCCAGGAGACTTGGACCATACGTCAAGAAATAAAGGAGGAAGCCACGAGGTAGGGGGGGGCCTCCACCCTCGTGGGCCCCCTGTTGCTCCACCGATGTACTCCTTCCTCCTATATATACCTACGTACCCCCAAACGATCAGATACGGAGCCAAAAACCTAATTCCACCGCTGCAACCTTCTGTATCCACGAGATCCTATCTTGGGGCCTGTTCCGGAGCTCCGTCGGAGGGGGCATCCATCACGGAGGGCTTCTACATCAACACCATAGCCTCTCCGATGAAGTGTGAGTAGTTTACCTTAGACCTTCGGGTCCATAGTTATTAGCTAGATGGCTTCTACTCTCTTTTTGGATCTCAATACAATGTTCTCCCCCTCTCTTGTGGAGATCTATTCGATGTAATCTTCTTTTTGCGGTGTGTTTGTTGAGACCGATGAATTGTGGGTTTATGATCAAGATTATCTATGAACAATATTTGAACCTTCTCTGAATTCTTTTATGTATGATTGGTTATCTTTGCAAGTCTCTTCGAATTATCAGTTTGGTTTGGCCTACTAGATTGATCTTTCTTGCAATGGGAGAAGTGCTTAGCTTTGGGTTCAATCCTGCGGTGTTCTTTCCCAGTGACAGTAGGGGCAACAAGGCACGTATTGTATTGTTGCCATCGAGGATAACAGGATGGTTTTTATCATATTGCATGAATTTATCCCTCTACATCATGTCATCTTGCTTAAGGCGTTACTCTGATTTCATGAACTTAATACTCTAGATGCATGCTGGATAGCGGTCGATGAGTGGAGTAATAGTAGTAGATGCAGGCAAGAGTCGGTCTACTTGTCTCAGACGTGATACCTATATACATGATCATACCTAGATATTCTCATAACTATGCTCAATTCTGTCAATTGCTCAACAGTAATTCGTTCACCCATCGTAAAATACTTATGCTCTTGAGAGAAGCCACTAGTGAAACCTATGGCCCCCGGGTCTATCTTCATCATATTAATCTTCCAATACTTAATTATTTCCTTTGCTTTTTTACTTTGCTTTTATTTTACTTTGCATCTTTATCACAAAAATACCAAAAAAATTATCCTATCATACTATCAGATCTCACTCTCGTAAGTGACCTGAAGGGATTGACAACACCTTATCGCATTGGTTGCGAGGAGTTATTTGTTTTGTGCAGGTACGAGGGACTCGCGCGTAGCCTCCTACTGGATTGATACCTTGGTTCTCAAAAACTGAGGGAAATACTTACGCTACTTTGCTGCATCATCCTTTCCTCTTCAAGGAAATCCAATGCAGTGCTCAAGAGGTAGCAAGAAGATTTGTGGCGCCGTTGCCGGGGAGTCTACGCAAAAGTCAACATACCAAGTACCCATCACAACCCTTATCTCCCGCATTACATTATTTGCCATTTGCCTCTCGTTTTCCTCTCCCCCACTTCACCCTTGCCGTTTTATTCGCCCTCTCTCTCTATCCTCCCTCTCTTTCTCTATTTGCCTCTTTTTGCCCGCTTGCTTTTTGTTTGCTTGTGTGTTGGATTGCTTGCTTGTCACGATGGTTCAAGATAACACTAAATTGTGTGACTTTACCAATACCAACAACAATGATTTTATTAGCACTCCATTGCTCCTCTTACCGATGTTGAATCTTGTGAAATTAATGCCGCTTTGCTGAATCTTGTCATGAAAGATCCGTTTCCAGCCTTCCTAGTGAAGATGCCGCTACCCATCTAAATAGCTTCGCTGATTTGTGTGATATGCAAAACAAGAAAGATGTGGACAACGATATTGTTAAGTTGAAGCTATTTCCTTTTTCGCTTAGAGATCGTGCTAAAGCTTGGTTTTCATCTTTGCCTAAATATATTATTGATCCTTAGAACTTGATCATGAACATGTTGCACAAGCTTGGGAGAGGATGAAATTAATGATACATAATTTCCCTACTCATGGTTTGAATTTGTGGATGATTATACAAATTTTTTATGTCGGATTGAATTTGGTTTCTAGAAATCTTTTAGATTTGGCCGCAGGAGGCACTTTTATGAAAATCACTTTAGGAGAAGCTACTAAACTCCTAGATAATATTATGGTTAATTATTCTCAATGGCACACTGAAAGATCTACTAATAAAAAGGTGCATGTAATAGAAGAAATTAATGTTTTGAGTGGAAAGATGGATGAACTTATGAAATTATTTGCTAGTAAGGGTGTTTCTTCTGATCCTAATGATATGCCCTTGTCTACTTTGATTGAGAACAATAATGAATCTATGGATGTGAATTTTGTTGGTAGGAATAATTTTGGTAACAACGCGTATAGAGGAAACTTTAATCCTAGGCCTTATCCTAGTAATCCCTCTAATAATTATGGAAATTCCTACAACAGCTCTTATGGAATTTCAATAATATGCCCTCTGAATTTGAGAATAGTGTTAAGGAATTTATGAATTTGCAAAATAATTTCAATGCTTTGCTTGAAGAGAAATTGCTTAAAGTTGATGATTTGGCTAGGAACGTTGATAGAATTTCTCTTGATGTTGATTCTTTAAAGCTTATATCTATTCCTCCTAAGCATGATATCAATGAGTCTCCCAAAACCATGAGAATTTCCATTGATGAGTGCAAAGAAAGAACAGCTAGGATGCGTGCTAAGAAAGATGCCTTTATAAGAGCGTTTTCTTCTAGTTCCTATGAAAATAAAGACGAAGATCTAAAAGTTATTGATGTATCCCCTATTAAATCTTTGTTTTGCAATATGAATCTTGATAATGATGGGACTGAATATGATCCACCTTTACCTAGAAGGCGTTCCAAAAATTCGGAGTTTTTAGATCTTGATGCTAAATTTGATGAAAGTGGGATTGAAGAAATTAAAACTCTAGATGTTGCTAAACCCACTATTTTGGATTTCAAGGAATTTAATTATGAAAATTGCTCTTTGATTTATTGTATTTCCTTGTTGCAATCCGTGCTAAGTTCTCCTCATGCTTATAGTCAAAATAAAGTGTTTACTAAACATATCGCTGATGCCTTGATGCAATCTTATGAAGAAAAACTTGAGTTGGAAGTTTCTATCCCTAGAAAACTTTATGATGAGTGGGAACCAACTATTAAAATTAAGATTAAAGATCATGAGTTCTATGCTTTATATAATTCGTGTGCTAGTGTTTCCACGATTCAAAAGACTTTGTGTGATTTGTTAGGTTTCCGTGATTTTGATGATTGCTCTTTAAACTTGCACCTTGCGGATTCCACTATTAAGAAACCAATGGGAAGAATCAATGGTGTTCTTATTGTCGCAAATAGGAATTATGTGCCCGTAGATTTTATTGTTCTTGACATAGATTGCAATCCTTCATGTCCTATTATTCTTGGTAGACCTTTCCTTAGAACGATTGGTGCAATTATTGATATGAAGGAAGGAAATATTAGATTCTAATTTCCGTTAAGGAAAGGCATGGAACACTTTCCTATACAAAAAATTAAATTACCTTATGAATCTATTATGAGAGCCACTTATGGATTGCCTACCAAAGATGGCAATACCGAGATCTATCCTTGCTTTTATGCCTAGCTATGGGCGTTAAACGATAGCGATTGTTGGGAGGCAACCCAATTTTATTTTTATTCCTTGCTTTTTTCTACTGTTTAGTAATAAATAATTTACCTAGCCTCTGTTTTGGTTTTGTTTTTTGTGTTTAATTAGTTTTTGTGCCAAGTAGAACCGTTGGGAAGACTTGGGGAAAGTCTTGTTATCTTGCTGTAAAAAACAGAAACTTTAGCGCTCATGAGAACTGCTGCCATTTTTATTTGGAAAGTGATATTTAGTTAATTATTTTTTCAGATTATTAATAGATAAATTCCTCACGTCCATAAATTTATTTTAGAATTTTTGGGGTTGCAGATCTTGCGCTAGTTACAGATTACTACAGACTGTTCTGTTTTTGACAGATTCTGTTTTTCGTGTGTTGTTTGCTTATTTTGATGAATCTATGGCTAGTAAAATAGTTTATAAACCATAAAGAAGTTGGAATACAGTAGTTTTAACACCAATATAAATATATAATGAGTTCATTACATTACCTTGAAGTGGTCTTTTGTTTTCTTTCGCTAACGGAGCTCACGAGATTTTCTACTTTAAGTTTTGTGTTGTGAAGTTTTCAAGTTTTGGGCAAAGATTTGATGGATTATGGAACAAGGAGTGGCAAGAGCATAAGCTTGGGGATTCCCATGGCACCCCCAAGATAATCTAAGGACACCTAAAAGCCAAAGCTTGGGGATGCCCCGGAAGGCATCCCTTCTTTCGTCTACTTCTATCGGTAACTTTACTTGGAGCTATATTTTTACTCACCACATGATATGTGTTTTGCTTGGAGCGTCTTGTATGATTTGAGTCTTTGCTTTTTAGTTTACCACAATCATCCTTGCTGTACACACCTTTTTAGAGAGCCATAAATGATTTGGAATTTGTTAGAATACTCTATGTGCTTCACTTATATCTTTTGAGTTATATAGTTTTGCTCTAGTACTTCACTTATATCTTTTAGAGCACGGTGGTGGATTTGTTTTATAAAAAATATTGATCTCTCATGCTTCACTTAGATTATTTTGAGAGTCTTAAATAGCATGGTAATTTTCTTAAATAATCCTAATATGCTAGGTGTTCAAGATTAGTAAAAAGTTTCTTATGAGTGTTTTGAATACTAAGAGAAGTTTGATGCTTGATGATTCTTTTGAGATATGGAGGTAATAATATCAAAGTCGTGCTAGTTGAGTAGTTGTGAATTTGATAAATGCTTGTGTTGAAGTTTGCAAGTCCCGTAGCATGCACGTATGGTAAACGTTATGTAACAAATTTGAAACATGAGGTGTTCTTTGATTGTCCTCCTTATGAGTGGCGGACGGGGACGAGAGATGGTCTTTTCCTACCAATCTATCCCCCTAGGAGCATGCGCGTAGTGCTTGGTTTCTGATGACTTGTATATTTTTGCAATAAGTATGTGAGTTCTTTATGACTAATGTTGAGTCCATGGATTATACGCACTCTCACCCTTCCATCATTGCTAGCCTCTTCGGTACCGTGCATTGCCCTTTCTCACATTGAGAGTTGGTGCAAACTTCGCCAGTGCATCCAAACCCTGTGATATGATACGCTCTTTCACACATAAACCTCCTTATATCTTCCTCAAAACAGCCACCATACCTACCTATTATGACATTTCCATAGCCATTCCGAGATATATTGCCATGCAACTTTCCACCATTCCATTTATCATGACAGATTCATCATTGTCATTGTAAGTGCATCTAGTGCCACCCCTAGTTGGTTTTGGAGTATTGACGACAAACCTGGTTGAGGGACTAATGTGTTTGTGAGAATTGCAGGATAACACAGGTAGAAGTCCCTCATTGATTCGGTTTTCCTACCAGAGATGACCCCTAAAAATGTATGAAGACATTGAAGTCAAAGGTGGTATGTGAAGACATTCACTTTGAAGACTATGACAAGAGAAGACATTGCGTGAAGATTGTGGAGCGCGAAGACTTAGTTGTTTCGTCGTTCTTTTTCTTGTTTGTTGAGTCATAGGAACCACCGTACTGTTAAGTGGGGTCCAAGAGAACCAGTCAGAATGACTGAAGTGATGCTTAACCAAAATCCTATGTCTTCGAGCGAAGACAATGAGAGCAAATCTTATCCAGAGTTGGATAAGTCAGCTTTGCTTGCAGCCCAAGTAAAGTTGCCGTGTGTGTTTGAAATCTGACCGTTGGAACATGTGTCAGTTCCTTAGTGACCCAGGGTCATTTCGGACAAATCAGGTCGGGTTGCCTAGTGGCTATAAATAGCCCACCCCCTACAACCATAAACGGTTTGCTACTTAGAGTTAGTGTACGGCTTTTGTCATTTGAGAGCAACCCACCTCGAAGCCTTTGAGAGAGAATTCCTTGCGAGGACAAAGCCCTAAACACCCAGAGCCAAAGAGTGTTAGGCATCACTTAAGTCTTCCTGTCTGTGTGATCTGAAGACTTATTACACTTGAGGACTGTGAATCCTCCAACTAGTTAGGCTCGCGTTCTGAGCATCCAAGAGTCATTGTGGATCACCGGTGAACGAAGTCTGTGAAGGTTTGGAAGTCTATCTTGAAGACTTACCAGAGTGATTGGGCGAGGACTGGGTGTCCTTAGCTCAAGGGGAATAAGGTGAAGACACGCTCTTCTGAGTTGAATCTCAGCCTCCCTAACCAGACGTACAGTTGTCACAGCAACTGGAACTAGTCCAACAAATCATTATCTGCAACGAGCCACTGGTTCCATTCTTCCCATCTCTTTATGTGCTGATTGGTCCTTGTGAAGTCATTGCCTGTTTGCATTAGTTATTTGTCTTCACTGTGTGACTGCTTGTTCTGATTGGCTTCATACTATCTTCCATCCTGATCTATACTGCCTAGCTGCTATTAGTCTTTATGCTTTCATTTCATTAAATACTTGACTATGGCTAGCTTAGTGTAGTCTACCTTCCGCTGCATGGTAATAGGTTTATTTCTATCGATTGTCTTCGAAACTTCCATGTTTTGAAGACTTCCATAAAAATCGCCTATTCACCCCCCTCTAGTCGATCACTAGCACTTTCAATTGGTATCAGAGCAAGGTATTCCCTTGTTTTGTGTGATTCGTTTTAACCACCTGGAGTTTTAGCTATGTCGACTGTAGGGATAATCAAAGTCTCCGCTGCATGCCCAGTCTTCGATGGAACTGAATATCCCTACTAGAAGAATAAGATGCGCATGCATCTTGAAGCCATTGATGTCGACCTCTGGTATGTCGTCAAGAATGGCGTCCCCAAGGCTGGTGAAGGTGTCACCGCTACTGATGTCAATAAGTTCGTTCAACTGGACTCCACTTCCAAGAACATCATCTGTGGTCATCTGACCAAAGGGAAGTATGGCCGTGTGAGTGCTCTGGAAACATCTAAGCTAGTCTGGGACTGGCTCTCCAAGGTCAACGAAGGAGTCTCAACCCAGAGAGATCAAAGAATCAGTGTCCTTCGCAACCTCTTCAACCACTTCAAGAGAAACGACAATGAGAATGTTCAGCTCACGTTTGATCGAATCACTGACATCACAAGTGAGCTTCAAGCCCTCGGCGCTACTGAGATCACCAAGCATGAAGTCGTCAAGACACTCCTGAGATCACTTGACAGCTCGTTTGACACCCTAGCCCTGATGATTCAAGAATGCCCTGACTTCAAGACACTCGATCCGTCTGACATACTTGAAAGGCTCAACACACATGAGTTTTAGCTTTCTGAGAAAAGAGACATCTACGGTCCCAACTATGGGCGAACTCGTGCCTTGAAGGCAAAAGCTGTTTCCTCATCTGAAGAAGAATCTGAGTCAGTTCGGATGATCCTGAAGACATTGGAAAGGAGCTTGCTATGCTTGTGAAGAAGTTTCAAAAATTCACCAAGAAGAAAGGTTTCAGGAAGTCCTCACGATCCAGCTCAAGGAATGATGAAGCTTCTGCTCATGACTACAAGAAGAGAACATGTCACAAGTGCAAGAAACCTGGTCACTACATCTCTGAGTGTCCGCAGTGAGACAATGAGAACAAGAAGAAGAAGAGCAAGGAATATGATTCTGATGACAAGAAGAAGAAGAAATACTCAAAGTCTTCTTCCAAGTCTTCCTCAAAGCCTTCATCACACAAGAAGATCTCATCTGGCAAGGCTCGTGCGTTTGTTGGCAAGGAAATGGATTCACAGGAGGAGTCTGCTTCTGAGGAGGAGGAGGTGGAGTCTGAGGAGGAGTCCGATTCTGGTGTTGCAAGTCTGGCTAGAGCATACATTGCCAAGTCCATCTTCAACACTGAAGACAATGACTTCATCACCGACGCCGGTGCAAATGACAAGGACAACTCCGCTCGCACCTACTTCATGGCACGCGGTGCCAAGGTAAACACACGCACTACTCACTATCAAACATCCAGTGAAGATGACTCTGATTGTGGTTCCAAACCCAGCTATAAAACACTTGCTAAAATTGCAACTGAACAACAGAAAGCTATGGAACATATTCAAAAACTGTTAGACAAAAGCGATGATCTGTTAGACGTTGAAATGACTCGATCTCAGTCCTTAATTGAAGACATAAAAAATCTTCATGTTAAGTATGAGGAACTTGAAAGTCCTCATGAAACGCTCTCAACAACTCATGAAAAGCTTTCCTATGATTTTCTTCAAAGGAAGCAAGATCTTGAGAAATTGAGAGCGGCTCATGAAGATCTTCAAAAGGAAAACGAGTCACTTCGCGCCAAACAGATCCGTTCCGCTCAGGAAGGATTTGAACCACCATGTATTAAATGCATTGAGTGTGACAACGCTACTTCTGTTGCTGGATGTTCTACTGCTGCTACTATTGCAATATCTTCAACTGTTGATGTGGTAACTAACCCCTCTGCTGAGGATACCACTGCTATTGCTGATGAAAATGCTAGGTTGAAGACATTGCTTGAAACAGGGATGTACAAAAGTCTCAAAGGTCATCAAACACTATGTGATGTCCTCAAAAGGCAGATCCTGAACCGAAACCGTAGGAAAGAAGGTGTTGGGTTTAAAAGGAAAATGAATGCTGATGGCTCTTACTGGAAACCTGAGCAGCACCCCAAAACCACATGGGTTGCTGCAAAGGAACCTTCAGTGGATCCATCCACCCTATCTGGCTTCACTTGTGCTAATCCCATTGTTATTGATGAATCCTTTGATGCAAACTATAAACTGTTTAAGAATCAAAATGGTGAAGTGTTTGCCAGGTATATTGGTACTAACTGCAGGAATGGGCCACCTATGAAGAAAGTCTGGGTGCCAAAAAGGTGTTTGGAGAATCTTCCTGTGAATGTCGTTGAGGGAGTCCTGGATTAGGGGGTATCCGGACAGCCGAATTATATCCTTTGGCCGGACTGTTGGACTATGAAGATACAAGATTGAAGACTTCGTCTCGTGTCCGGATGGGACTCTACTTGGCGTGGAAGGTAAGCTAGGCAATACGGATGTGTATATCTCCTCCTTTGTAACCGACCTTGTGTAACCCTAGCCCCCTCTGGTGTCTATATAAACTGGAGGGTTTTAGTCCATAGGACAACACACAATCATACCATAGGCTAGCTTCTAGGGTTTAGCCTCTCCGATCTCGTGGTAGATCAACTCCTGTAATACTCATATCATCAAGAATAAATCAAGCAGGACGTAGGGTTTTACCTCCATCAAGAGGGTCCGAACCTGGGTAAAACATCGTGTTCCCTGCCTCCTGTTACCTTCCGCCTTAGACGCACAGTTCGGGACCCCCTACCCGAGATCCGCCGGTTTTGACACCGACATTGGTGCTTTCATTGAGAGTTCCTCTGTGGCGTCGCCGTAAGGAAGGATGCCTTGTCTCGTTGTTAAAAGCAACATCACCGCCGGGGGAGCTCTGGCTGTCGGCCAAACTCTCCGGCTAGGCAGTTTTGTCATGACTGCCTGTTCGGCCGCTGCACCAACGATGACTTCTCGGGTCATCAAAAACAGCCTCCACGTCGGCTCGGAAGTCCCCGAGCAGATGGATCCAATGGATCTCTCTTCCCTAAACGAACTCTTGGATCGCATCGCCGCCTTGGGACTTGCTACGAACTATGATCGGATTGGGCTTAAACCCGATCAAAGGGAGATTAACTCTCCACCGATCACCCATCACGTTGCGGTGGTGGAGGAACAATGCGACAACTCTTCCTCTATTTTGAGGACTAACTATGTCCGGATTCCTGAGCTCTCCGAGCCGGATACCCGCTTACGGGAGGACATTACCCAAGCCCTGAACCTAGAATCAGGCAGCGGGCCAAATTTATCGGGTAACACTCCGGAACCCGAACTTCCAAGATTGGAAACTCCTCGGCCCCTGGGTCTCAGATCGGGTAGGGATTCGAACTCAAATCCACCCACCCACCCAGATATAAACGATCTTTCCCACATCAGGCAAGAGCCCCATGAAACAATACATCATTATTGGGCCAGATCCCTCCTTGTGATGAACAAGGTTAAGGACTATCACGAGGAAGATGCAGTCTCACTTTTTTGCAATAATTGCACGGACAAGGGAATCCTTAACGCCTTAAGTCGCCGTGACATATCACGCTTTGCTGACTTGGAGTCAATAGTACGAAAGTACTGTGCGATGGAAAGCGCCTGGAAAACCGAAACAAAATTTTGGGATAATCCGACTCCGAATATACACCCAGTCCGAAATAAAAGGGTGCACTATCATAAGACGCCCGAGCTAGTTGCAAAGAAACAAAAACCCTCTACAGGGCATGGAACCGTACTAGAGGGGTGGCTTAACAGACCCTGCAAAATTCACAGTACAACGGATACAATACCAACACACAGCCTTAGAGCATGTTGGGTACTCTGGCAGGTGGCCAAAAGTGGTGAGGATCTTCTTATCCCAAATGCCACAAAGCACCATCCCGTGGATAATAAAACAATGTTAACAGTCTTTGAGACCTTTGCGTCAAATAATAGGCGCAAGCGAACACTCCGCAGCATGGCCGAAATCTGCCACGTAGCAGCAATAAATCCATGGAGTGACACGGCTATTACCTTCAATGCCAGTGACGAACCTAAATTCCGAACAGCCCGAGCACCAGCTGCATTGGTCCTTAGTCCAATTGTGGATGGCTTTCGACTCACCAAAGTACTCATGGACGGCGGCGGTGGATTAAACCTCATATATGAGGAAACTCTTCAAAAAATGGAAATAAACTGGAACTGCATTAAGCAAAGTAGCACAACCTTCAGGGGAATCATACCCAATCGGGAGGCACGATGCGCTGGGAAAATCACACTAGATGTGGTATTCGGTACACCAGAGAATTACAGGTCCGAAGAAATTACATTTCAAGTGGCCCCGTTCAGCAGTGGATACCACACCCTTTTAGGACGTGAGGCGTTCACAATCTTCCAAGCCATACCCCATTACGGGTACATGAAGCTCAAAATGCCCGGGCCCAATGGAATCATCACCCTCGCTAGTGATCCGGACACAGCACTCCGAGCCGAAAACAAAACAGTCGCACTGGCCCTCGAGGCATTATGTGAAGCCCTCTCGGCCGAGGAGCTAACCACGCTATGCTCCACAGTGGACAGGGACGATGTGATACTCGATAAGAGATCCAAGTCCACCTCTTTTAAACCAGCGGATGAAATAGTCAAATTCCAAGTCCACCCAACGGACCCTACAAAAACAGCCTCCATCGGGGCATAGTTAAAACCCGCCATGGACGCCGCACTACGAGAGTTCCTGCGCGAGAATTGGGACATATTCGCCTGGCACCCCTCAGACATGCCAGGAATCCCACGCAGGCTGGCCGAGCATAGCCTCAATATCATAAAGGGATTCAAGCTGGTCAAGCAAGCTCTTCGGCGTTTCTCCGAACCTAAGAGACATGCCATGGGAGAGGAACTAGCCAAGTTATTGGAGGCCGGATTCATCAAAGAGATAAAACACCCGGACTGGCTAGCAAACCTGGTGATGGTACCAAAGATAATCCTGGTGCCTTTGTGTCGATTTCAAGGACCTCAATAAAGCTTGCCCAAAGGATCCCTTCCCCCTCCCCCGCATCGACCAAATTATCGATGCTACCGCAGGACACGAGTCATAGTGTTTCCTCGACGCATACTCCGGTTACCACCAAATCAAGATGGCGTAGTCCGACCAAGCCGCAACGGCATTCATCACACCATACGGTCCCTTCTGTTTCAACACAATGCCTTTTGGGATCAAAAACGCCGGCGCAACATATCAGCGCATGATTCAGACATGTCTAGAGAAACAAATCGGCAAAATAGTAGAGGCATACATAGACGATGTGGTTGTCAAAACCAAACACATCGACTCTTTGATAGACGACTTGAGGCTCACATTCGACAACCTCCGAACATACGACATTAAGCTCAATCCGGAAAAATGCGTCTTCGGCGTACTAGCCGGAAAGCTCCTGGGTTTCATTGTCTCAAGTAGAGGTATTGAAGCTAACCCGGCCAAAATCCGAGCTTTGTCACAGTTGGCTACCCCAACAGACCTCAAACAAATCCAAAAGTTAACAGGATGCGTGGCGGCTCTAAGCCGCTTTATCTCCCGCTTAGGAGAAAAGGCTTTACCCCTTTATCGCCTCCTCCAGCGCACCGAACACTTTGAGTGGACGGACGTTGCCACAGCCTGATTGGAAGAAATAAAGGCCATTTTGGCAACCAACCCAATCCTGGCCGCGCCAAACATCGGCAAACCGATGTTGTTGTACATTGCGGCAACCCATCAAGTTGTAAGCGCAGTGCTCGTCGTCGAACGAGAAGCTGACGGACATAAATTCCCTCTTCAAAAGCCGGTATACTATGTATCCACTATCCTCACTCCATGCAAATCACGGTACCCACATTATCAAAAGATAGCCTACGCGGTATTCATGGCATCCCGGAAGCTGCGACACTACTTTCAAGAGTGTTCGATTACAGTAGCCTCGGAAGTGCCACTTAATGATATTTTAAACAACCGCGACGCTACGGGCCGGATTGCCAAATGGGCTATTGAGCTCCTCCCGTTCGACATAACATACAAACCTCGACGAGCCATTAAGTCGCAAGTATTGGCCGACTTTGTCGCCGAATGGACGGAGGCCGAACTCCCTAAAGAGTACGGCGCATACTCCAGTTGGATCATGCACTTCGACGGTTCTAAAATGCTGGCTGGTCTAGGGGTTGGCGTCGTCCTGACGTCCCCAACCGGAGATACCGTTCAGTACGTACTGCAAATATTGTACACACACCCCCAACAACGCAGCCGAATACGAAGCCCTGTTGCATGGTCTTCAGATGGCAGTCTCCATGGGAATTCAATGCCTGGAGGTGCGTGGGGATTCAAACCTTGCAATATCCCAAATAAATGTAGACTTCGACGCCAAGGATCCGAAAATGGCGGCCTACCGAAATGTCGTCCTAAAAATGTCAGCTCGGTTCGAGGGGCTCGAATTTCACCATGTGGCTTGGGAAAACAATCAGGCGGCGGATATCCTCGCCCGCATCGGCGCAAAACGCGATGCGGTCCCCCCCAACATCTTTCTGGAAAGGTTGTTCAAGCCATCCGTAGTATGGGAAGGGGACACCGGTAACCATAGTCCGGACCCGGCCAAAATGCCCGATACCGAATACTCTGACACAATCGGAGGCCCCGCCACCAAAATCACACCTTCAGCCCACGTAATAATGGCCATTATAGCCCCGTGGACAGAACCATTCCTGGCCTACCTAACTAGGCAGGAACTTCCGGAGGACCAAAATGAGGCACGCTGCATAGTGCGGCGATCTAAGGCCTACAGGGTCCACGAGGGAGAATTTTATAAAAAAAGCACTACCGGAGTCTTTCAAAGGTGCATCTCCGAAGAGGAAGGGCGAAACCTTTTAGCAGAAATCCACGCCGTACTCGGCGGTCACCATGCCGCAGCCCGGGCTCTTGTAAGCAAGGCCTTCCGTACAGGATTCTATTGGCCAACGGCTCGGGCAGATGCACATGACTTGGTCCAATGTGATGTCCGGATAATTAAGCTACAGTAAACCCCTGCTAATGGTGCCACGTCATCACATTACTATTGCTAATCCTCACTTGGTCCAAATCACTGTTCATGTTTAAACTCAAATTCAAAGTCAAAAATTCAAATTTGCCAAACATGAAAACTAAAATGTTCAAAGTGTGGAAAATAATCCCCGGTATTTTGCATGTTGGAACTAACCTCTTTTGGATTCCCAAAGTGCCCCTAGAAAATTGTTTAGTGGTCCCACATCAATTAAATTGGCCTTTTCTATTTCTAAAAATTGTTACGCAACTCCTTTGGACCCCAAACTTTTTGGTGTCATATCAAGTTATTGTGTTAAAATTTATGTGCCAAGTTTTGTTCAAAGCAAAAATCATTTGATGTCCCAACTAGATGCAAAACAGGGAAAGGTAATAGAAACAATTTGTTTTTTAAGAGGAAAAGCCTTCCCCCCCTCCTCCCCTGGGCCTTGGCCCAACTGGCCACTAGGCCGGCCCAGCACGCCCCTGTTTCCCCCTTACCCTGTTCACTACAGCCGTGGCTGCCACCGATGCCCGCCACGGCACCGGTCGGCGCCGTGGCAACCATCCGCCGGCGAACCGCCCCCTACTAGACCCTGGCGCGCCCCCGCTAACCCTAACGCGCCCCTCCCTCGCTCTCTCCCCCACACCCTCGCGCCCCATCTTCCTCTCCGCCTCGCCCGAGCGCTGCCATTGCCCTGGCCACCTCGCCGGCGTGCTCTCCGTCGACACCGCGACATGGGAAGGCGTCCACGAGCTCCGCAGCTCCCCTCTGCATCGACTACGGCCACCAGTTCAAGCCGGGCGCCCCCACATCGCTGGATCCGAGCTCTCTTCCCCGTCGGCCGCCGTGCGCCTCCCGCCATCGATCCCGTCTCCCTGCGCTCCTAAACCGCTCAATGAGCCTTTCTTGAGCTCCACGGTGAGCTTCCGCTTCTCTTCCCTCCCTTAGCGCCGTCTCTCGTAGCCCGTAGCCCTGCCGCCATCGTTGGCCGAACGCCTCCGCCGCTAACCTCGTCGCCGGCCCCGTGCCGGCGACCATTTGGTCCAGCCCCGCTGCCTTTAGCTGGCGTACAAGCCCAGGGACCCAACGCGCTCCTCCGCGGGCTTTGCCGTGCCCAGCTTCGCCGGTTCCATCGACGCCCGAGCGCCATGGCCGCCCCTGGCCTCGCCTCCAACTGCCGCCTGCTCCTGCCCATGGCTACGCCCGCCTGCTCCTCGCGCGCGGACGTCCGGCCGTGCAGCCCCGCGCCCCTGCCCCTCGCTGCTAGTTGCGCTGCTGCTCACTACTTGGCCGCTGCTTGCTGCTCTGCGTACCTGCTACTGCGTCGCTGCACTGCTTGCTACTGTAGCTGCTGCTAGTTAGCTTTGCAATTTCTACGTTGACTAAGCCCCTAAACAGCCCCTAATCAGCGTTTAAATAGTTGTTAATATTTGTAAAAATAATATGATTAGGTAGTAGACTTGTCAAGGCTTAAATGTTTCCATTGTACCGAATCCAGTTGATGCATGGATTAATTCCTATGAAAATCGTAAATTGCTATCTTATGTTAAAAAGAGAACATATTTAACCTCTAGCATCGTGTGTTGCGTGTTGTGTGTGTGTGTGTGCCGTGCGTGTGGCCGGCTGGGTTCTGCCCAGCAGTGGCCGGCCCTTGTTAGTACTAGGGTTAGCTAGTAGTATTAATTAGTGCTAAGTTAGTCTAGTAGTAGATGACATGTAGATCCCATTAAATAAATTGGGTTTAATTAATTGTTTAGGTAAATAGTCCATGACATGTGGGTCACAGCTTTCCTTTTGACTAGTCAAATTGACTTGGTCAACCCGTATTAAAAGTAATTTAGAAAATCTAGAATATTGTTTAATCTTTAAAAATTTAATAGAAAATAAACCATAGCTCGGATCGAAAAACTTTATACATGAAAATTGTTCAGAACGACGAGACGAATCTGAATACGTGGTCCGTTTACCTGTGAGATGCCTCTATCTATCTGAACATGGAACTTTCCCTCTCCGGGCATCTGTCTGACACAGGTCCGAAACCGGGAAAACATTCCCGGTTGACTTCCCCCTTCACCTGTATCGTGTAGCACCGCGTTAGAACACGTCTAGCTCTGCCTGTTGTCCCGTTATGCACTTGCTTGCTATGTATTTACTGTTTCCCCCCTCTTCTCTCCGATAGACCCCGAGACCAATGCCGTCCCAGTGATCGACTACGTCGACGACGACCCCTCCTTGCCAGAGCAACCAGGCAAGCCCCCCCCTTTGATCATCTCGATATCGTCCATTCCATTCTCTCATGCTTGCATTAGATATTGCTACTGTTATTGTTTGCTCCTATTCTGCTGCATAGCCTGTTTATTGTAACCTACTATTGTTACCTACCTGCTTATCCTAAACTGCTTAGTATAGGTTGGTTAGAGACCCATCAGTGACCCCCCCACTTGACCCGACTGCCCCGCTGGATTATCAGAAGACCCGATCAACGGGATCGAAGACCAGGCCCCGACACCTCACGTCACATCACGCCCCTTTGTTGCTCGACTCTGTAGAGTTACCATCGAGTGCTGAGGGTGGAACCTCATACATCACTCCTGATGAGATCTCTGTAGAGTAGCTATTCGGTCGTGGTCATCGAGGGTGATTTCCTCCTTAACCACCTCTGATACGACTCTGTCGTGCAACCCCTCAAGTGTGAACCTCTAGGGTGGTTCTTCTTACGTTCACCTTGATGTTTACATCGAGTGGGAATCCGACAAGGGTGATTCCTCAGGTTTTCTCCCTTGGTGTTAGACACACGGTTACTATGGTTACTATGACTTTGCACTGGACCCTGTTACTAAAGACGGGTTGGCCCTGAGGGGTACCCGCGCGAGCTTAATTGCGAGTGATGTGGAGTCGGGCGGACTTGGAAGGTGCCCGCGAGATAATTATGAGGCGTGGCCGGGCATTCCTAGCCCTTGCCGCAAGTCCTCGAGACGGGGCAACGGGGTCACATTTTTCGTGAGTCTCTGCTTGTTACCGCGCGTTCCTAATCCACTACGATTTGAATATTTGATCCGAGGGGCCTCTGGCCTGATAGCACTAACCATCACGTGGGCATAGTATGGGCGTTCTGCGTCGTATGCATCAGTCGAAGCTTAATAGACGTCAGCGATTGAGCGGCGTGCGCCGGGTTGGACTGCGTAAGCACCTGCCTTGTTGAAGGAGGTAGCTAGGTCTGCTCACCGGCCGCCCACGCAACGTGCAGGAGTTCCCGGGGAGATGTCCCATGACCCCTGGGGGCATAGGTTTAGTCCGGCGTGCTGGCCTCTCTATTAAGCCTAGGTCGGGTTGCGGCGTATTGTTTGGCCGAGGCCGGACATGACCCAGGAAAGTGTGTCCGGCCGGAGTTAATCGAGCATGGTGGGTAAGTTGGTGCACCCCTGCAGGGAAGAAAATATCTATCGATAGCCTGTCCTACGGTAACGGACACTTGGAGTTGTATCCCGATCGATACAACTAGAACTGGATACTTGTGATGAGAACTGGATGGTGATGAGAATTGGATTGTGATGATAATTGGATAGTATGGCTCTGGGATTGCTTTCTCGCAGGGAGTCGAGAAAGGATCTCCGGCCGAGGTTGATAACACTACTACTACTTTACTTTATGCTACTCTACTCCCTCCTGTTGCTGCAAGATGGTGGTTTTCAGAAGATGCTAGTCTTCGATAGGACTAGGCCTTCTCTCTATTCTGGCATTTTTGCAGCCCAGTCCACATATACAACCTTCCTTTGATAATGTTGCATATGTAGTGTAGATCCTTGCTTGCGAGTACTTTGGATGAGTACTCACGGTTGCTTTGCTCCCCCTTTTCCCCCTTTCTTCTTTTTTTTGGTTGATGCAACCAGATGTCGGAGCCCAGGAACCAGATGCCACCGCCGATGCCTACTACTACGTGGAGACCAGCGACGACCAGGAGTAGTTAGGAGGCTCCCAGGCAGGAGGCCTTGCCTTTTCGATCGTAGATGCTTTTGTGCTAGCCTTCTTAAGGCAAACTTGTCTAACTTATGTCTGTACTCAGATATTGTTGCTTCCGCTGACTCTTGTGTATTCGAGTTTATGTATTCGAGCCCTCGAGGCCCCTGGCTTGTAATATAAAGCTTGTATTATTTTAATTTGTGTCTAGAGTTGTGTTGTGATATCTTCCCGTGAGTCCTTGATCTTGATCGTATACATTTGCGTGTATGATTAGTGTACGATTGAATCCAGGGTGTCACATCCAACGTTGCGCCGGTTGCCAGCTCTTTGCAAATCAAAGCCACATGCCACCCACCGCCCTTCAAACAATCCCCATTACGTGGCCCTTCGCAGTCTAGGGGCTTGACATGGTTGGACCCCTTAAAGGGGGAACCCACAAGAAAAATACTTACTGGTCATGGTGGATAAATTCACCAAATGGATAGAGGCCAAGCCTGTTAAAACAGCCGAATCCAGACCAGCGATAGACTTCATATCTCAGGTCGTACACCGTTATGGCGTCCCCCACAGCATCATCACTGATAACGACACAAACTTCACAGCCGATGAGGTAAAACTTTGGTGCAGCAAAATGGGCATCAAGCTCGATTATGCTTCAGTCTATCACCCACAAACCAACAGCCAAGTCGAGCGAGCAAACGGTCTTATAATGAGCGGCATTAAACCCAGATTAGTGCGTTCCTCAACGGAGTCTAACACTGATACGTCTCCGTCGTATCTACTTTTCCAAACACTTTTGCCCTTGTTTTGGACTCTAACTTGTTTGATTCGAATGGAACTAACCCGGACTGACGCTGTTTTCAGCAGAATTGCCATGTTGTTTTATGTGCTGAAAACAAATATTCTCGGAATGACCTGAAACTTCACGGAACATCTTAGAAAAAATAATAAAAAATCCTCGCCAAAGATGAAGACCAGGGGGCCCACACCCTTCTCACGAGGGTGGGGGATGCCCCCCCAGGGCGCGCCCCCTACCTCGTGGGCCCCCTGGATGCCCTCCGACGCCAACTTCAACTCTATATATTTGCTTTCGAAGAGAAAAAATCAGGGAGAAGAAATCATCGCGTTTTATGATACGGAGCCGCCGCCAAGCTCTAAAACCTCTCGGGAGGGCTGATCTGGAGTCCGTTTGGGGCTTCGGAGAGGGGGATTCGTCGCCGTCGTCATCATCAACCATCCTCCATCACCAATTCCATGATGCTCACCGCCGTGCGTGAGTAATTCCATCGTAGGCTTGCTGGACGGTGATGGGTTGGATGAGATTTATCATGTAATCGAGTTAGTTTTGTTAGGGTTTGATCCCTAGTATCCATTATGTTCTGAGATTGATGTTGCTATGACTTTGCTATGCTTAATGCTTGTCACTAGGGCCCGAGTGCTATGATTTCAGATCTGAACCTATTATGTTTTCATGAATATATGTGAGTTCTTGATCCTATCTTGCAAGTCTATAGTCACCTACTATGTGTTATGATCCGGCAACCCCGAAGTGACAATAATCGGGACCACTCCCGGTGATGACCATAGTTTGAGGAGTTCATGTATTCACTATGTGCTAATGCTTTGTTCCGGTTCTCTATTAAAAGGAGGCCTTAATATCCCTTAGTTTCCAATAGGACCCCGCTGCCACGGGAGGGTAGGACAAAAGATGTCATGCAAGTTCTTTTCCATAAGCACGTATGACTATATACGGAATACATGCCTACATTACATTGATGAATTGGAGCTAGTTCTGTGTCACCCTATGTTATGACTGTTACATGATGAACCGCATCCGGCATAATTATCCATCACTGATCCGGTGCCTACGAGTTTTCCATATACTGGTTTACGCTTATTTACTTTCCCGCTGCTACTGTTACAATCACTACAAAATACCAAAACATTACTTTTGCTGTCTTTACTTTTGTTGCTGCTACCACCACTATCATATTACTTTGCTACTAAACACTTTGCTGCAGATACTAAGTTTCCAGGTGTGGTTGAATTGACAACTCAGCTGCTAATACTTGAGAATATTCTTTGGCTCCCCTTGTGTCGAATCAATAAATTTGGGTTGAATACTCTACCCTCGAAAGCTGTTGCGATCCCCTATACTTGTGGGTTATCAAGACTAATTTCTGGCGCCGTTGCCGGGGAGCATAGCTCTATTCTTTGAGTCACTTGGGATTTATATCTGCTGGACACTATGAAGAACTTGAGAGATCCAAAAACCAAGATCTATCCCTCAACTACGAGGGGAGGTAAGGAACTGCCATCTAGCTCTGCACTTGATTCACCTTCTGTTATGAGTAAGTTTGCGACACCTACACCTGCTTCTGCTATTCGTTCTGATATGTCGCATGTTATTGATGATGCCACTTCTGCTATGCATGATACTTATGATGAAACTGCTTCTATGCCTGATACTACTGTGCCCCTTGGTGAATTTCTTGATGAACAAATTGCTAGGGCTAGAGAAAAAGAAATTATTGAATCTGAATACGATGATGATAGTGATGATGAAAATATGCCTGTTATTCCTGAGGGCTATCTTTTTGATATGGAATCTTCTGCCGCTATTTTAGCTTGCAAAGATAGATATGAGCTTAAGAGGTTATTAGTTAAATGGAACAAAGAATCACTTAGAGATAAAATGAAACCCGACCCTGCTTTTGCTACTTCACCTATTTGTGTTCCTGATAAGGATTATGAATTCTCTGTTGATCCTGATATAATTACTTTGGTTGAATCTGATCCGTTTTATGGCTATGAATCTGAAACTGTTGTGGCACATCTTACTAAGTTAAATGATATAGCTGCCCTGTTTACTAATGATGAGAGATCGCGTTACTTTATATACTCAAAATATTTCCGTTCTCATTAAAGGGTGATGCTAAGATATGGTTTAATTCTCTTGATCCTGGTTGTGTGCGTAGTCCCCAGGATATGATTTATTACTTCTCTGCTAAATATTTCCCTGCTCATAAGAAACAAGCTGCTTTGAGGGAAATATACAACTTCGTGCAAATTAAAGAAGAGAGTCTCCCACAAGCTTGGGGGAGGCTTCTCAAGTTACTTAATGCTTTGCCTGATCATCCTCTTAAGAAACCTGAAATACTTGATATCTTTTATAATGGACTAACCGATGCTTCCAGAGATTACCTGGATAGTTGTGCTGGTTCTCTTTTCAGGGAAAGAACACCGGATGAAGCTGAAATTCTATTGAATAATATGTTGACAAATGAAAATAATTGGGCACCTCCTGAGCCAGCTCCTGAGCCAACTCCTGCTCCAATTACTGAGCCTATTCCTAAACCAACTCCGAAGAAGAGAGGTGTTCTATTTCCTCAGTCCCGAAGATATGCAAGAGGCAAAGAAATCTATGAAAGAAAAAGGTATTAAAGCTGAAGACGTTAAGAATTTACCTCCTATTGAAGAAATACATGGTCTTAATTCACCGCCTGTTGAAGAAACATATGATCTTAATTCTTTATTTACTGAAGAACCTCCTGATCCCGATATCCCGACACAGGTAGTAAAGGTAAATTCTCTCTATAGATATGATAAAGCTGAAGTCCCTCCTACTAAAATTGCTAGTCAGTGCTTGGATGAGTTTGATAACTTTATGTTTAAGCAAGACGACTTCAATGCTTATTTTGGTAGACAATTAAAAGAAAATGCTTATATGATTAGACGCTTGGGTGATTATATGGCTAATATTAAAGGTGAACTTAAACTTGTTAGCAAACATGCTTCTATGGTTACCACTCAAGTAGAACAAGTACTTAAGGCTCAAAAAGAAGTGCTTGATGAAATGAATAGTAAGAAAAATGATTATGCTGTTAGAGTGGCTACTAGAACTGGTAGAATGACTCAGGAACCTTTGTATCCTGAAGGCCACCCTAAGAGAATCGAGCAAGATTCTCAAAGAAATAATATTGATGTTCCTAGTTCTTCTAAAAAGAAGAAGAAGAAAAATGATAGAACTGTGCAAACTTCTAGTGAACCTATTGCTGAACCACCTGATAATCCAAATGATATTTCTATGTCTGATGCTGAAACACAATCTGGTAATGAACATGAACCTAATGAAAATATTAATGATGATGTTCATGATGATGCTCAACCTAGTAATGATAATGATGTAGAAATTGAACCTGCTGTTGATCTTGATAACCCACAATCAAAGAATCAACGTTATGATAAAAGAGACTTTGTTGCTAGGAAACATGGTAAAGAAAGGGAACCTTGGGTTCAGAAACCCATGCCTTTTCCTCCGAAACCATCCAAGAAAAAGGATGATGAGGATTTTGAGCGCTTTGCTGAAATGATTAGGCCTATCTTTTTGCGTATGCGATTAACTGATGTGCTCAAAACAAATCCTTATGCTAAATATATGAAGGATATCATTACTAATAAAAGAAAGATACCGGAAGCTGAAATTTCCACCATGCTTGCTAATTATACTTTTAAGGGTGGAATACCAAAGAAACTTGGAGACCCCGGAGTACCTACTATACCTTGCTCCATTAAAAGAAATTATATTAAAACTGCTTTATGTGATCTTGGAGCCGGTGTTAGTGTTATGCCTCTCTCTTTATATCGTAGACTTGACTTGAATAAGCTGACACCTACTGAAATATCTTTGCAAATGGCTGATAAATCAACTGCTATACCTGTCGGTATTTGTGAGGATGTGCCTGTTGTGGTTGCAAACGTTACTATTTTAACGGACTTTGTTATACTTGATATTCCCGAGGATGATAGTATGTCTATTATTCTTGGAAGACCTTTTCTTAATACTGCAGGGGCTGTTATTGATTGCAACAAAGGCAATGTCACTTTTCATGTTAATGGTAATGAGCATACGGTACACTTTCCGAGGAAACAACCTCAAGTTCATAGTATCAACTCTATTGGAAAAATTCCATCGATTATATTTGGAGGTTTTGAATTTCCTCTTCCTACTGTCAAGAAGAAATATGATATACTTATTATTGGGGATGTGCATATCCCCGTTGAGGTAACTTAGTGTTATTCGAAATTTCTCCGGTTTCATGATTATCGGAATGAGTTTGTTAACAAGACTTGATCAACCTTGTTAGTGGATTCTTTTTGATGAGCATGAGATGGATGAAACTAGAAGCACAACCTTCTGTACCCCACTTTTACTTTCTGTTATTTATATTAAATAAAGTAAAAATAGTATTTTCTGTCTGTTTCCTGACTTATCCGTGCAATATAAAAATATCCCGAAAATAAAAGTCCTCAGAATGCCATGCCAATTTAATATGATTTTTTCGGGAATATTTGAGGATTTACTGTGCAAAAATTACCGCGGGAGGAGCTGCCACCTGGCCACGAGGGTGGTGGGCGCCCCCCCTTAGGGCGCGCCCCCTGCCTCGTGGGCCCACGGTGGCCCTCCTCCACTTATCCCAGCACCCATCTTCTTCCTCTGTCTCACACAAACCCGAAAAACCAACTCAAGCACGAGTTCCAGCCACTTTTGCTGTGATTTTCGATCTCCTTGCTCAAAGCACCTCTCGCAAAACTGCTTGGGGAGATTGTTCCTTGGTATGTGACTCCTCCATTGGTCCAATTAGTTTTTGTTCTAGTGCTTTATTCTTTGCAAATTTGTGCTGCATAGGTGACCATGTTCTTGAGCTTGCATGTCAAATTTATATGGTTCCAAGTAGTTCTAATGCTTGATATAGGCTCTAGGCACTTGTAGGAGTAGTTGCTATCAGTTTTATTGAAGTTGGTTCACTTTTGTTTGAAGTTACTAAAAATTTCAGAATTTTTCAGAGAAAAACAATATGCTTAGGAAGATGTTCCAAGGTGGTTCCTCTAAGAAGCAAGGACCCAGGATTGCTATGCGCGATGCTGACGAGGATCCACCAAGAGACGCTCCAGTACGGCCTTGCGAATGGCCGTCGGAAAATTTTATGGACCGTGCGGGAATTAAAGAAGAATTCAAAGCATATTTGCGCAATGCCGGTCTTGAGGATTTTGAGGCTAACAAATGCCCCCAGTATCATGATCTCACAAGTTCATTTGTGAGGAGGTTTGAGTATTCATCTTCGCGTAATTCTCCTTCAGTCATGTTTGATCTCTATGACAAATCTTATACCATGGACTTAGAGGATTTCACTTCTGCTTGCAAACTTCCATCATGGGGTAGTGTTAGGGATCCCCCTAAATCTGAATTTAGAAACTTTCTTGCTAGTATAACTGTGGGGGAATCTAGAGATATAACGCAGGCTACCATAGGGAGCATTCACTTTCCTGCTATACATTATTTTGCTCTCTTCATCGGTAGATGCATAAATGCTAAGGATGAAGCATGTCACATGTGTGTCCCTGATCTTAGCATTCTTAGGAGTGCTGTGTTAGGAGACCAATCTTATCATATGGGAGCCATTGTAGCTCGTAGGTTGCATCATAATAGACATAATGGAGATTTCTTTGGAGGAATTTATGCAACCCGCTTAGCTCATTTTCTTGAGATAGACATTCGTGAGGGTGATATGGAGTTGCCTCCTGCATATTTAGATTATGACTCTATGGCTTCGCACCAGTTTGTCGAGAGGCCTGAATCACCTCTCTTATATCGTTTAATTTTTGATAAACGACGTGTTTTCCGTATTACTCTCCCTGCTCCTGCCTTCTTTGATTCACAGACAAAAGGAAGATATGTTATTACCAGAGAGGAGGCAGAAGAGTACGAGAGGAGAGCGGAGGCAGCTCGACTCCACGCTGCAGCTCAGCAGGCGATAACCGCTGCACATCAGTATGATCCCAACTATTCTTCCTCATCACAGTACGACCCCAACAACTATTATTATGGATATCCGCCAGGCCAGCCGTGGCCATAGACCAACTTAGGCCAAAAGCCTAAGCTTGGGGGAGTACGTATTTCTCACCGACATTACATTTATGTTCACACACACTCATTGCTAGATGTCGGTGCTCATACTTTTTCACTGTAATATCCATGCTAGTTTATTTTCTTTTTCCTGCTTTCTTCTTGTGTGTTTGTTAAACCTTAAGAAAAACCAAAAAAATTAGTAGTAGTTTATTTTTCTGCTGTAGTAGTAATAATTAAAAAGAAAACCCAAAAATATTTCCCGTTCTTCTTTTGCTTGTTGGGAGCTTTCCCGTGTAAATAGTTTTATTTCTTTTCTTTTCTTTGGGGGTCAGTAGGAGAAGACCATAATTAAATTGTTGAAGTGGCTCTTATATGCATTATTGTTGATTTAACCAAGAGCCCATATTGCCTTGTCTTCTCCTGTTTATTGAATGCTCGCAGATTCCAGCTTAGTCCAATGCACGTACACTCTTATTATTATTCACACCGTTCGGTCGTGCAAGTGAAAGGCAATTATGATGATATATGATGGACTGACTGAGATGAGAAAAGCTGGTATGAACTCGACCTCTTTTGTTTTTGTAAATATGATGAGTCCCTCGTTCTTGATTCAGCTTATTATGAATAAACATGTTTGCAATGACAATTAGAGATCATAGTTGCTTGTGCCATGCTTGATTAGCTATGAGTTATAATGATTTACCTTGTGTGCCAACATGCTATTGAGATGATTATGATGTGGTATGATGGGGTGGTATCCTCCTTTGAATGATTTAAGTGACTTGACTTGGCACATGTTCACGCATGTAGTTGAAACAAAATCAACATAGCCTTCACGATATTTATGTTCATGGTGGATTATATCCTACTCATGCTTGCATCCAATGTTTATTAATTTTAATGCATGTACATGGCTGTTGTCGCTCTCTAGTTGGTCGCTTCCCAGTCTTTTGCTAGCCTTCACTTGTACTAAGCGGGAATACTGCTTGTGCATCCAATCCCTTAAACCCCAAAGTTATTCCAGATGAGTCCACTATACCTTCCTATATGCGGTATCTACCTGCCGTTCCAAGTAAATTTGTATGTGCCAAACTCTAAACCTTCAAATAAACATTCTGTTTTGTATGCTCGAATAGCTCATGTATCAACCAAGGCTGTCCTTATCTTCCGTGTTAGGCGGGTTATTCTCAAGAGGAGTGGACTCCGCTCCTCACTCACGAGAAAATGGCTGGTCACCGGGATGCCCAGTCCCATGCTTTATGCAAACTAAATCAAAATTAATTGCAAACAAAACTCCCCCTGGGACCTGATGTATGTTGGAGGCACTCGTTGTTTCGAGCAAGCCATGGATTGATGCTTGTTGGTGGAGGGGGAGTATAAACTTTACCATTCTGTTTGGGAACCGCCTATAATGTGTTTAGCATGGAAGATATCGCCATCTCTTAGTTGTTACGTTGACAATGAAAGTATACCGCTCAAAATACAATTTATCTCTATTTCAAAACCGAGCTCTGGCACCTCTACAAATCCCTGCTTCCCTCTGCGAAGGGCCTATCCATTTACTTTTATGTTGAGTCATCACCCTCTTATTAAAAAGCACTAGCTGGAGAGCACAGCCGTCATTTGCATTCATCACTGTTAATTTATATTGGGTATGACTATGATTGGATCTCTTTTACCATGAATTACAATGTCTAGTCAGTCCTTGATCTTTAAAGGTGCTCTGCATTTATGTTTTGCGGTCTCAGAAAGGGCTAGCGAGATACCATCTTGTTATATCATATTATGATTGTTTTGAGAAAGTGTTGTCATCCGAGATTTATTATTATGACTTGCTAGTTGATTATGCTATTGATATGAGTAATTATGAGACCTGAGAATTATTGCAAATGTGGTTAGTTATGATCTATGCTGAAAACTTGAATGCTGGCTTGACATAGTTACAACAACAAGAGCAAACAGAGTTTGTAAAAGTTTTTCTTTCTTTCTTTCAGTTTGTCAACTGAATTGCTTGAGGACAAGCAAGGGTTTAAGCTTGGGGGAGTTGATACGTCTCCGTCGTATCTACTTTTCCAAACACTTTTGCCCTTGTTTTGGACTCTAACTTGTATGATTTGAATGGAACTAACCCGGACTGACGCTGTTTTCAGCAGAATTGCCATGGTGTTGTTTTATGTGCAGAAAACAAATATTCTCGGAATGACCTGAAACTCCACGGAACATCTTAGAAAAAATAATAAAAAATCCTCGCCAAAGATGAAGACCAGGGGGCCCACACCCTTCTCACGAGGGTGGGGGCGCCCCCCCTAGGGCGCGCCCCCTACCTCGTGGGCCCCCTGGATGCCCTCCGACGCCAACTCCAACTCTATATATTTGCTTTCGGAGAGAAAAAAATCAGAGAGAAGAAATCATCGCGTTTTACGATACGGAGCCGCCGCCAAGCCCTAAAACCTCTCGGGAGGGCTGATCTGGAGTCCGTTCGGGGCTCCGGAGAGGGGGATTCGTCGCCGTCGTCATCATCAACCATCCTCCATCACCAATTTCATGATGCTCACCGCCGTGCGTGAGTAATTCCATCGTAGGCTTGCTGGACGGTGATGGGTTGGATGAGATTTATCATGTAATCGAGTTAGTTTTGTTAGGGTTTGATCCCTAGTATCCATTATGTTCTGAGATTGATGTTGCTATGACTTTGCTATGCTTAATGCTTGTCACTAGGGCCCGAGTGCCATGATTTCAGATCTGAACCTATTATGTTTTCATGAATATATGTGAGTTCTTGATCCTATCTTGCAAGTCTATAGTCACCTACTATGTGTTATGATCCGGCAACCCCGAAGTGACAATAATCGGGACCACTCCCGGTGATGACCATAGTTTGAGGAGTTCATGTATTCACTATGTGCTAATGCTTTGTTCCGGTTCTCTATTAAAAGGAGGCCTTAATATCCCTTAGTTTCCAATAGGACCCCGCTGCCACGGGAGGGTAGGACAAAAGATGTCATGCAAGTTCTTTCCATAAGCACGTATGACTATATACGGAATACATGCCTACATTACATTGATGAATTGGAGCTAGTTCTGTGTCACCCTATGTTATGACTGTTACATGATGAACCGCATCCGGCATAATTATCCATCACTGATCCGGTGCCTACGAGTTTTCCATATACTGGTTTACGCTTATTTACTTTCCCGCTACTACTGTTGCAATCACTACAAAATACCAAAAACATTACTTTTACTGTCTTTACTTTTGTTGCTGCTACCACCACTATCATATTACTTTGCTACTAAACACTTTGCTGCAGATACTAAGTTTCTAGGTTTGGTTGAATTGACAACTCAGCTGCTAATACTTGAATATTCTTTGGGTCCCCTTGTGTCGAATCATTAAATTTGGGTTGAATACTCTACCCTCGAAAGCTGTTGCGATCCCCTATACTTGTGGGTTATCAAACACGCACTGGGTAGAGGAGCTTGACTCCGTACTCTGGGGGTTGCGGACCACGCCGAATCGTAGTACTGGATACACACCCTTCTTTATGGTGTACGGCGCAGAGGCAGTCTTGTCCTATGACATAATTCATGACTCACCTCGAGTGCGCATGTACAAAGAAAGAGAAGCCGAGCTCGATCGGCAGGATAGTCTGGACACCCTGGAGGAGGAGCGAGACGTAGCCAAAGCCCGTTCCGCATTTTATCAGCAACAGGCTCGCAGATACCAAAGCAGAGAAGTACGGGCCAAAACTTATAACGTTGGCGAACTAGTTCTACGCCTGCCGGATAAGAAAACAAACAAGCTCGAGCCCAAATGGGAAGGTCCCTTTATTATTGACCAAGTTCTGACCGGTGGAGCGTACCGACTGCGGGATGCATCGACTAGTCGACTCGAGCCGAACCCATGGAATACGGCCAGGCTCCGAAGATTCTACGCCTAGCGCCGGACCCTATGTTCGTCCCCTCCCTTTGTCCATTTTTTGCATGTACATTATCTGTCTTATTTTTCTTTCTTCCTTTCTGTTATTATTTCTCTAGGCCTTTAAGGGCCAACTTGTGCCTCGCTTGCAAATTATAGATGCGCTAGCCGCGCTCATAATACCTGGGGGCTTGTTTCACAGAAGCTTAATTATTTATCCGGGCCTCAGGCCCCGAACATGTGTCATGCTTCCGCATGTACCTTTTTTTGCCATCATATGCATCGATATGACTTAAGTTTTGGCCAAGCTGGGTTGCCTGGCTCTTGTATTTATGTCCTATGTTCCCGTTAATTCGGCTAGGGCATAAGGGGAGCACCTCTACGATTGTTACTGCCGGGTCAGCCGGCGTGTACCTCAGACTGGGTGAAGCCGAAAGCTAGCGTTTTTAAGGGAATATTCGATCGGTGAACAAAAGATGATATTTATTTATTGTCCAGATCTGCCCCAAATGTTTTTCCTGCGTTTCCTATCGCAGTCCGGACATGCACTTTAGGGCATGCTTACCCAGGGAAAGGAACCCTTAACGAAACTATTCTCCCTGGAAGATGTTTCTTACTACCCATGTAATATAACATAACTAGTTGGGCACTTGTCTGTTCAAGCACTTATGACCCCTATGCCTAGTCTCCACGCATGCCCCGGTTCTTATATAACTGCGCGAGTATTCGGATACACTCCGGACTATCGGGTCCCGAGGTTGAAGCGAAAAGGTCCGCCAAGACAAATGATCTACAATTCGGCTAGAAGGCATTATACATGTCACTTTCATTACATAGTCATGCAGACTAACTAAATTCCTCTTCTATACCATCCAACAGGCGGTCTAGTTTACAATCCTGTTGGGAATACTTTGCGGCTAATTCTACTTGCCCATAAACTAAGCTAACGGGGATCTCTTTTCCGTTGGGCCCCACAGGTCCGACCTCGGCCATGTGATTTGGGTCTGCCTTGGTATACCGCGTCTTCACCATGGCACAGGCTTCTCTGGCACCCTGTCGGCAGGCTGATATCTTCCATAATCGGAAGCGCCACCGTGCTCCCTTGAGCTTCTCCGCAAGCTCTGCAATGCCCTCTGGCAGGGAGACGGAGAGCCACAAGGCCTGGGCAACACCCTGCATCACCTGCCGAACTTGTTCGTGCAGATGTGACAGCTCAGATAGAAGATCACCCGCAGATCCCGGGCATTTCCTCCACGGGACGACCCGTCAGCATACCTACAGACATAACGCTGTTAGTCGGCTTCTTCGCCGAACTCCTTTAAAAGGATTCGTTCAAGTACTTACTAAAAATGCCGCGCCGAAGCCGCTTATTCTCCTTCTCGGAGTCTGCAAGCTGGCCCCGAACGTCTTTTAGTTCCACGCTCAGCTTAATATTGGCGTCTTGGAGATTGTTTTTCTCCCGCCTAACCTCAGCCAGCACGCGTTTGCCAGCCTCTAGCTGTCGCATAACATGCTGGTCCTCCGGATTTTCTCCGGATTCATCTGCAACATCTGTTGTTAGATCTACAGCCATGCGACACATTATATGGTAACCATCATTCTTTAAAGTAAATGTTACCAGCAGGTGACTTTTTCGGTTCCTGCAATGCGGCCACAACAACCCATAGTTGGGTCTTGCATTCCTCTAGCTCCTGTGACAGCCTAATATTCTTCTCTGTAAGAACTTGCACAATAAAGATGATCCTTAAATTAGTTCTGCTAACTGTTTCAAGTCTCAGGGGCTACTGATACATATAAATCGTTAGATTTACTTACCTGTACATCCTTTACATACTGACCCGTGGCTCTGGCTAGACCATCTTGAGCAGCTCGGAGGTACGCCTCTCCAGAATTGAAGGCATCAAATGCCTCTGGCGAGAAACAAGCGTCACGGAGTACGGCCCGACGGCGCCTATGATTCATGGTGCTTTCCACCTCTGAGTTTGTAGCGGATAATCTATCTGCATCCTCTGTAGGGGGATTATCCGGCGCCCGCCCCATATCGGCTTCCGCCTCTATGTCCGGTCCTGGCGCCCGGCTGGTGGAAGCGTGATTAGTAACATCGCCGGACATATTCCGGCGAGCGTCTTTTCTGTTAAAGAAACATGGGCTCATTATATTTCGAGAAAGACGACAACCACGGAGTGGGGTTTGTTATACCTTTGCGCTGGCGTCTCCGTCCTGACCGCCTTCCCTTTTGGCCTACCCGGCCTCGGTGCCTCCTGTTGGCGCGTTGCTGCGGGTTTGGCATGGCGTCCCGAATGCCTTCCCTGTAAAAATGCCATGTGTATATGGTGGGTGAAGTGTCTAAAAGGGGATCCTAGTTTTGGAGTTGGGATTTTTGGTTTTTCCTATGTGCGATGCAGGGAGCGGTCCGGGATAGTCGGCCGTAATGGCCACCATGGCATCGTCGCAGCTTAACTGATAGAACTGCCAGTCTATCAGCTCCACGAATATAACCGAATCTTCTTCAAGTCCGAAGTCGAGGGCCCGGTCAGGGTCCTCTGGTTGTGGAGAAGGGCTGCTAACCTCCTTTATGGCTTTTCACAGTTCCTGCCGCAAAGTGGCAAGGTGAATACTTACGACAAAGAATGCAGGAAAAATGGGAGCAGGGAGATATAACTTACCCAGCTTGGAGGATTGTACATGGAGAATCCATCCCGTGGCTTGATGCGGGTGAACTCCTCTTCCTCATCCTTGAACAATTCGGACAGAATTTTCGCTAAAGCGGAAGCATTGTCCGGACCCTTACGCCCGCAGCGGGTGGCGTCATCCGCCCCGTTATAACACCACAAGGGGTGCCCACGATATTGAAGTGGTTGCACTCCCCGCATTATGCAAATCGACATAACTTCGATTACTGTCAATCCTGATCGAGCCAGTGCTTTAATTCGGTTCATCAGATAGAGGACTTCTCCATCGTCTTCCACCTGGGGGCTCCGTGGGTGCCAACTTCGGCGTTTCTTCAGAGGAGCATTGCTGAACTCAGGAAGGCCCCGCAGAACAGGGTCTGGAAGGGGAACGTCCTCCATATAAAACCATTTTGAAGGCCAGTCTTCGGGTGACTTCTTCGGAGTACCGGACAGGTATCCGGCATCGACGATGCGCCATATTTCGGCTCCGCCCACTTGATATAGTGACTCCCTCTGTGTGCGAGGGACGAGGCAAAATAGCCTTTTCCACAGCTCGAAGTGAGCCTCGCAGCCCAGGAACAACTCGCAGAGAGCCACATAGCCGGTGATATGTAGGATGGAGGCGGGGGTGAAATTGAGTAATTGGAGGCCGTAGAACTCCAGGAGACCGCGGAGGAACGGATGAATTGGAAATCCGAGCCCCCTTAATAGATAGGGAACAAGGCAGACCCGTTCCCCCATAGAGGGATAGGGAAAGCTCTCCGCTTTCTCCCCGCCATTATAGTGGCAAGCCCGGCTCGAACGGGCACCATGTACGCTGGAGGGAGAAATCCCTTAGTCTGCAGTTCGACTAAACGACTGTGTGGGACTGAACACCTCTCCCAATCACCAGGCTTAGGGCTTCGGGGGCGGGAGGAGGAGCTGCGGAGGTCGGCCATGCTGGAATGGATCTTTCCGGAACGTGCTCTGATGGACTCTCGCTAGGGGAGAATGGTATGGATCGGATCTAAGGATCCCCATCCCTTTAATAGACAATTTATTTATATGGCTAGGGGGGCGAATGTAAAAACGCCCTAGTGCCTCGTATTCATTCGACGCGTGGGAGAAAGCCCTTATTGGGCACAGAAGCCAAGAGGTCCAAACATTTATGGGACCGGACACTACTTTACAAACGTTCGAAAGATGGGGAAGAACCCGCCTTACAATGCCGAAGGCAATACTGCGCGCCGGACTCATCGTCATTGAAGCCTGGTTCGGGGGCTACTGAGGGAGTCCTGGATTAGAGGGTATCCGGACAGCCGGATTACATCCTTTGGCCGGACTGTTGGACTATGAAGATACAAGATTGTAGACTTCGTCTCGTGTCCGGATGGGACTCTACTTGGCGTGGAAGGCAAGCTAGGCAATACAGATGTGTATATCTCCTCCTTTGTAACCGACCTTGTGTAACCCTAGCCCCATCTGGTGTCTATATAAACCGGAGGGTTTTAGTCCGTAGGACAACACACAATCATACCATAGGCTAGCTTCTAGGGTTTAGCCTCTCCGATCTCGTGGTAGATTAACTCTTGTAATACTCATATCATCAAGAATAAATCAAGTAGGACGTAGGGTTTTACCTCCATCAAGAGGGCCCGAACCTAGGTAAAACATCGGGTTCCCTGCCTCCTGTTACCATCCGCCTTAGACGCACAGTTCGGGACCCCCTACCCGAGATCCGCTGGTTTTGACATCGACAGTCGTCATGACACCACAAGTGAAGAAGACAAACCCCAGACCACATGCTTCATATGGTCCAAAGGCTTCATACAGACCAAGGACTCAGCTGAGTTGCACTAACGCGAATGTTTTGCAGGGAAACCATACTCAGGCCTATGAATATGAGCGTGTTTCATCAAACCGCCATGTTCATAAGACCAAGAACTACTCTGCTTATTCTTATGAGTACTATTGTCCACCTGCAAGACTATTTGCTAGGGCTCTAAAGCCAAAGTTCTTAGATGCTGCACTTAGACTCATTGCTTCGAAGCCACCCTTGAAGATGTGGGTGGCTAAGAAAGCTTAACTCTCTTTTGCAGGGAAAGGTCTCCAGCCGAAAATCAAATGAGTCTAAAGCTATTGCTGGGGACCTTAAACATCTTGTAGGGCGCAAGATCAAATGCCCAAATGGTCTTATTATGTATTTTGTTCCTGAGTCGCTTGCTACTTCCCCTATCAGTCCTAACCTCGATCTAAGCTTTCATAATCCACTTGCTCGTCAAATGTTTATGCTTCACAATTCTCTTCGTGAAGCCTATCCCCCTAACTGCACTGTAGGGTATGACACCAGCTGCTTCAGAATGGATTATTGATAGTGGGTGTACTAATCACATGACTGGCAAGCGAAGTCTTCTCATGGACTCAACTTTACGTCCATCTGACAAGAGTCACATCACATTTGCTGATACTGGTAAAAGCAAGGTATTGGGTCTAGGTAGAGTTGCAATCTCAAGGGATCAACACATGGATAAAGTGATGCTTGTTGAATCCCTTGGTTTCAACTTAATGTCTGTCTCAATGCTTTGTGATTTAAACATGATTGTGATATTTGGAAAATATCGTTGCCTTGTTCTAATGGAATCTGACAAGTCTCTAGTCTTTGAAGGGTATCGGAAAGATGATTTGTACGTGGTAGATTTCTCAGTAGGACCACAGCTTGCCGTATGTCTTCTAGCAAAAGCTTCAAAATGCTGGCTCTGGCATCGGAGACTAGGGCATGCTGGCATGAGGAACTTGCACACTCTTGCAAAGAAGAAGCATGTCATAGGCATCAAGGGCGTCAAGTTCAAGAAGGATCACCTATGCGGTGCTTGTGAAGCTGTAAAGATGACGAGGGCCAAGCATCCCTCGAAGACAATCATGGCAATGACTCAACCCTTCGAACTGCTACACATGGACCTCTTCAGTCCCACTCACTACTCAACTCTTACTACTACTGCTTGTCTCTATGGCTTCGTCATTGTTGATGATTATTCAAGATATACCTGGGTGCATATAATCCTCTACAAGATTGAAGTGCAGGATGTCTTCAGACGCTTCGCAAATCGAGCCATGAACAACTATGGCATCAAGATCAAGCACATCATAAGTGAAAATGGCACTGAATTCAAGAACACCGCCCTTGACACTTATCTTGATACTTTGGGCATCACTCATGAATTCTCAGCTCCGTACACGCCGCAGCAGAATGGCGTCGTGGAACGCAAGAACAGAACACTTATTGAGATGGCCCGGACGATGCTCGATGAATACAAGACTCCAAGGAAGTTCTGGCCTGAAGCCATTGATACTACATGCCATATCATCAACCGTGTTTATCTTCACAAGCTTCTGAACAAAACATCCTATGAGCTCCTCACTGGTATGAAGCCAAATGTCAGTTACTTCAGAGTATTCGGTGCTAGGTGCTGGATCAAGGATCCACATCACACTTCAAAATTTGCACCGAAAGCACATGAAGGTTTTATGCTTGGATACGGAAAGGATTCGCACTCCTTCAAAGTCTTCAACCTCTTTCACTATAAAGTGGTTGAAACTGTGGATGTGCGGTTCGATGAGACTAATGGCTCGCAAAGAGAGCACCTACCAAATGTGCTAGATGAAGTTCCACCCAGTGAAACCATCAAGCTTATGGGAACTGGAGAAATCATACCTTCTGAAGCTCAGCCTGAAGAGGAAATCGTCATCTCTGCACCTGATCAACCTGAAGACAATTCTCAGCCTGAAGACAATCCTTCTAACGATGACAATGATCAGCAAGAGCAAAATCTTCGTCCTGTTCATCCTCGTGTTGCAAATGAAGTACAGATTGAGAGAATAATTGACATCATCAATGCACCTAGTCCACTCACTCGTTCAAGGGCAACTCAACTAGCAAATTTTTGTGGACACTTCGCATTTGTCTCAATATCTGAACCCAAGAAAGTTGATGAAGCCTTTATGGAACCTGAATGAATTCAAGCTATGCAAGAAGAGCTTCAACAATTTGAGTTGAGTAATGTATGGGAACTGGTCAAGCGTCCTGATCCTCGTAAGCACAATATCATAGGCACTAAATGGATATATCGCAACAAGCAAGATGAGCATGGTCAAGTTGTCCGAAACAAAGCTCGTCCCGTTGCTCAAGGATACACTCAAGTTGAAGGAATTGACTTTGATGAAACATTTGCTCCTGTGGCTAGTCTTGAAGCTATACGCATACTGCTGGCCTATGCAAATAATCATAACATTCTTCTGTATCAAATGGATGTGAAGAGCACTTTTCTCAATGGCAAGATTGAAGAAGAAGTGTATGTTGCACAACCGCCTGGCTTTGAAGATCCAAAACATCCTGACATGGTTTACAAGGTCAACAAGGCACTGTATGGCCTTAAACAAGCCCCTCGAGCTTGGTATGACACACTCAAAGACTTCCTGAAGAGTAAAGGCTTCAAACCTGGTTCCGTGGATCCCACTCTCTTCACGAAGACATATGATGGTGAACTGTTTGTGTGCCAAATATATGTGGATGACATTATCTTCGGCTGCACTAATCAGAAATACAGTGATGAGTTTGGATACATGATGCAAGAGCAATATCAGATGTCCATGATGGGAGAGTTGAAATTCTTCCTTGGTCTTCAAATACGACAGCAACACAACGACATCTTCATATCTCAAGAGAAATACCTCAAAGATTGCGTGAAGAAGTTTGGAATGCAAGACTGCAAAGGTTACACGATGCCGATGCCAGCTAAACACCATCTGGGTCCTGACGACAATGGTAAAGAGTTCGATCAAAAGGTATATCGCTCCATGATTGGTTCTTTGCTTTATTTATGTGCATCTAGGCCAGATATCATGCTTAGTGTTTGCATGTGTGCCTGATTCCAAGCGTCACCAAAGGAATCGCATCACTTAGCTGTGAAGCGAATTCTTCGATATTTGGCTCACACCCCAACACTAGGATTATGGTATCCAAAGGGCTCAGAGTTTGATCTAGTTGGATTCTCGGATGCTGATTATGCTGGTGACAAGGTGGATCGCAAGTCTACATCAGGCACATGTCACTTTCTGGGATGATCACTCGTATGTTGGTCTTCAAAGAAGCAGAACTATGTATCTCTCTCCATTACTGAATCTGAATACATTGCTGCTGGATCTTGCTGCGCTCAGCTTCTATGGATGAAGCAAACTCTCAAGGACTATGGCATTCATCTGAAGCAAGTGCCACTCTACTGCGACAACGAGAGCGCCATCAAGATTGCTAACAACCCAGTTCAGCACTCAAAGACAAAGCACATTGAAATTCGTCATCACTTTCTCAGAGATCATGTCATGAATGAAGATATTGATATCATACACGTCAACACTAAAGAGCAACTGGCAGATATCTTCATAAAGCCCTTGGATGAGAAGAGGTTTTGCAAGTTACAGTGTGAGCTAAATATCTTGGAATCCTCAAATGTTCTGTGATCAGGCACACATCCTAAAACTTATGCATGTTGATGACTTAGATGTGCAACACACGAAGTAACGTATGTCGTCAATCAATGAAGACTTACATTCTGAGTGTGAATACATTAATGTGGAATTTGACTTCGGAGCGCCACGATAATTGTGCGCCGTGTCTGGGTCTAATACTTCCTATACGGTGGGTAACACCACCACCAAATTCTTCCCTTAGAAGTGTTTTTCACATGGCGTTACATTTGCAAAGTCTTTGCTTTCTGTTTGTCTTCAATGTTAACATGGCCTCATGTTTATCTTCAATTTGGTTTCTGTCCTCTACAACATTCACTTATAGCTATGTCTTCACGTTGAATCTTTTGAACTAAGTGAATGTGATCGGACCCTAACCCCTCTATGCTTCTATCTTAAGTCTATCTATCCAAATCATATGCATTCTATTGACACTGTCAAAATGTCTTCTCTGCGTCCTTGTCAGCAGAAGACACAGAGACAAACATTAATCTGTTTTCAATGCTAAATCATTCAACCTGAAACCCGGGGAAGTGGGAACGACCACTCGACAATCCAGGCGTGCGTGGGAACGTGGAACAACCTCCAATGTGTTGCATCCCAGCCACATGTCCTTTAGATGTGAACCGCCAGGGGCACCTGTGTAATAACACTGTGCCGTCCCTGTCCCTATAAATACATGCCTCACCCAGTCATTATATCTTCTTCCACTCTCGCACAAACCCTAGCACCACCGCTAGCCCTCGACAACGCCGGCGACGAAGCGCTTAGCTGCCGCGACCTCACCGACGCCGTCCTCACGCCGGCCGCGGACATCATCTTCTCTGCCGTCGCCGTAGGTGTCCGCCGTCGCCAAGTTAGGGCACGGAAGATCGAACTGCTCGGCCTCCTCTCCCACTCCGTCTAGCAGTTCCTCATGTGGTAAATAAAACCTCCTTTTTACAGTCCTTTTGATCCGATAGATTCATCCTTTTCTACCACAAGTAGTTTCTGTTCACACAAATTGGATCTATCTCATACTGCATCTCATAACATGCCTAGTATATTCACTTATGCTTCACAAAGTAGTTAGATTCCTCACTTGTACTTATTCGTGGATTCGTACAAATCTGGAACCAACTCTCTACCTATGAGTGAATGTCTTCGCACTATGAGGTCAATGTCTTCTAAACTGATTTATCTTCAAAATCTTCTGAGAATGCATATGACCTCTTCCCCTTCCCTCGCACCTTTAATGCTATCACAGGTACATGTCCGTGGGGGAATCCCTTGGTTATCATAGTCTGCATTCATTTGCAGTGTTCTTACAGCATCATATAAATTCTCCTGAAGCCAGTTCTCGTCTGACCAGTAGACGGAAGACTTTGACAGCTTTGAACCCTTTCAGTCTAAACTTCATGGCAACAGAGAAATCTGCAAGGAAGGATGGCAGACAACGTCGTGGAAACACCTCAAGAGATTTGCCTCCTGACCTCTATGAGCTGTACACGACAAATCCAGAGGAGGACTACAATCAGCGGAAAACCCAAATCCAATGGATTCAAGGATATTGGGCAGAACAATGGTTCAAGTACAAGTTTGTGACCCAGGAATATGCTGAGAAAAATGCCATTAAGCGACCGTGGGGAGACATCTTGTACAGAAATCTTCAACCCAGATCCAAAGCTGAAGCCATTTAACAAGGCTTCTATCCTTGCATGGTCCATGGACCACAGCCTGCCGATGCAGACCCATCTTCATTACTATGGTGCCGCGACGACAATCTATTCAAGCACAACTTCCAGTTTGCCAAGAACTCGGCCAAAGAAAACAAGAAGTCACGGGAATTAGACTTCAATCCAGGCCCCTCTGCTCCTCGCGCTGATGGCACACGCGAAGCTGAACCCAATCTGGTTGGGCCCTTCTATAACTTAGAAGGTCTCATTACTCACATATAGGTTCAAGGGGCAGTCGTGGATCAACCTGCAGACGACGCTGATTCTGAGGAAGCGCCTGCTCCACCGAAGCCAAAGAAGCTAAAGAAACCTAAAGCTTTGAAGCCCGCCCCTGCACCAAAGGTTTCACGGGCAAAGCCTTTGGCCACTGCACCTCCGGAACACAGTGTGCAGTCTGAAGATCTGTCACGCATCTCCAAGCCCTGCAAAGTGAAGATGCCCATGCAACCCACCAGCCAAGCACTGACCCCTGTTGCTGTTCTACGCAACGAGAATGATGCCATTGATTTGTCCAGCGACGACGATCTTGGCAATGACGCTCTTGAGCAGTTGATCAAGAGCAAGCAAGAGGCGGAAATCTTCAATGGCCTTCCTCTCTTTGATGTTGAAATCATAAACAAGTTCATTGATGAGTGGTTTGACAGTCCAAATGTTAGCTTTGATGATCTTCAGCTTCCCATTGGCCTCAACGTCGCCTTCCACGAAGCCATTGCTGCTGAGCTGGCTCTGGCTCAGAAAATTGTTGAGATGAAGCATAAGATAGATTATGAAAAGGCTCAGTTCAAGAAGCATATGGCCAAGCTCACTGTTGAAGACATTCAGAACTTCCAGGTCATGATGCATGAGCTCAAGGAAGCATTCCGCACGAAACACGAAGAAGCCAAAGGTTCTTGTGAGTGCATGAAGGATCTTGCTGCTAAATGTGTTCAGGGATACAATGAAGCTGAAAAGTGCAAGGCTTTGGGGCGACCAGGCATCGACCCCAGAATGGCGGCCAAGAAGAAGAAGAATCCAGCTGTGGCAGAACTCGAAGCACCAAGGCAGGAAGTACATCCAATTGTCTTCCCAGCCAGTATGATAGGCTCGAAGCCTAAGGTCCCCACAGTGGCTTCAGAACTGAAGAAGACAAGGGCAGCTGAAGCCGAAGCCAGGAAGCGCAAGACCAAGGCCACCACTGGTGATGCTCCCCCAGCCAAGAAACGAAAAACCAAGAAGAGAGACCGGGCTGCTCCCACAGAGCCCCTTGATGTCGAGCCAATCTCAGTGGCTCGTCCTGCGTCTGAACATCAAGAACGCCAAGTGATAGTTCATGAGCCTGCTTCCACAGAGGCTCCTGAAACTGAAGACAATCCAGCTGTTGACCCCACCGCAGCTGAAGACATTGGCCCTCATGACAATGTTGAAGATGATAAAGTCCTTCCTCAGATCAAGCACCAGTTGGTATCATCGCCTGTGCTCACGCACAGCGAACTCATCAGCATTGGTCGTCCTCTGACGCTAACTGCTCAGGATGCATCATGGGCTGATCACCGACAACGAGAAGACACCCCAAGTTCTCCCCAACCACAAGTCACCTCACCCGTGCAAGATGACGATGACTTTGAGGCCCAGCAAACTCCATCTCCGCAAGCGTCGCCAGCATTACGCAGACTTCGCAAAGGACCAAGGCCCCCAGTCACTCCCACTGTGCACATGTCAGAGTCTAAAGCCAAAACGGCTGAAGATATTCCGGCTGCATCAACCGATGAAGAAGAAGAACCACGAGTTGAAGTAGAAAGAGTTGCTACACCCCCGTCCCACCAAGATGTTGATCTCGAGGAGAACGTGTCCGACCCTTGGAGGTTAACAATCCTGAGGCGTCCACCAACATCAACACTGAAGCCAATGACGTTGTCATGGCTGAAGCTAATATGGCGCCTGAAGCTACTGCGGTGCCAGAAGTGCATGCACCTGAAGCCACTGCAGCGCCCGAAGCCAATACTAAAGCACCTGAAGCCAATGTGCCCCCTGAAGCCATATCAACGACAATGTCAATGCTCCTGTACCCCCTCCAAGACCTCATACAATTGAGCTGGCATTTGATAGTGGTCAGCCTGTTATGGTCCGATGGCCCATTCTGGTTCCTCCACCCGCTGCGGGTCCACAATTTGACTATCATGTCGAGCACATGCCTCCTGTCCAGAAACCCAAGCCAAGACTTCCATGATTCCTAGGCACTACAACTTCACCTGGGGTCTTCAATGTGAATGGCTTCGTGACACACAACACCTTCTTCAACAGCGCCAAGAACCCTTACAGCAAACCTCGCATTTCATCAGATCGGTTCTGGAGCTATCAGCAGCGCAACTACTATTCCTGCATCTTATACAATCAAGGGCGCATATTTCCACATATGCGTCTCAACACTGAAGCTATAGCTGGCCTGCCTGCCTTGAAGAAGCGTTGGATTGCTTCAGAGACGCTGGACTCCTGCAGTTTGTCACAGATAAGGAACACTGGAATGAAGAGCTTCTGCTACAGTTCTATGCAACTCTTCACATTTGAGGCTACAATAGGGATCCAAAGACTTGGGTCCTTGAGTGGATGGCAGGCAATGTCCATCATGAAGCCAAAGCTCTTAATATCATTGAGCTCACAGGCCCGCCCACTCCTAGTGAATACTATGAGCCAGGTTGTCAACAACACCAGAATGCTTTGGAGAGCATTTTTCAGAAGCCAGAACCCAACATGAGCCAAATGTTGAGCATGATGAAGCCTTTGCCTCACGACGCTGACTACCCATCTGAATTCTTTGTTGAAGACCTAGAGTATCTGCCTCGCACCATTTATCATATCACCAGAAAAACTCTATGGCCCGTCAAAGGACATTCATCTGCAGCGAAGCTTGAAGGAGCAATGAAGACTTTGGTTTTCTACATCTTCAATGGCATCAACTTCAATGCTCAAGACTTCTTCATCAGGCAGTTGGCTGCATCTGGCTCCGACATTTTTGGTCTGAAGTTCTATGCTCCATGGGTAATGCGCCTTATCAAGCTTCACTCTGCCATTAACTATCAGCCTTCTGCTCGCAATCATCTTGTCTTCTTGCCAGAGGTTGATCTGTCTGTTGAAGCTATTTACCCAGAGCCTGCTAGGATCCCATTTATCTTCACAATGCTGATCACCAAAGCTTCACCCAACCCATTGAAGGAGTTCAGGCAGTCTCGCGTGTTTATCCCTTGGCTGGCAACACACGTGCCCCTCGCGCTCAAACTGACGCCACCGGTAGCACCATTGCGCAAAGGCCTCGAAGGCGATCTCGTGTTCTCAATGACCGAGAGCTTCTCGTCGCGCTACACCAGAAACAGGACAAGCATCACAACTGGCTCAAGCGTCAGATGCAAAGCCTCTTGGTGGATGTCAACTGCATATGCTATCTTGCCACCAAGAATGCCTTTGTCACTCATGAAACCTATCGGAGGTCGTGGAAGAGTTTGACTTTGCTTAGTGCTGAAGCTGATCTGCAGGACGATGGCTTCACCAAAAGATTCAAGTTTGACTCAACTCCTCCACATAATGCTCACTTGCGTCAGACTCCCTCACATGAAGACTCTGACTATTCGTCCTCAGCTGCGCCATGAATGCCGGAGTCATCAATGACCAAGATGATGCAACTTCACCTCCTCCAACTTCAGCGTGTGTCGACACTGCACCAAGTTCTTCTGCACCACCGGACCTCAACGACGACCCTGCTGCCTCGCCTGCACCTCATGGGAACGAGTAGGTGCTCTATGTCTTCAAACCTTTTCGGTCTTTCTGACAAAAGGGGGAGAAGCATATGAGTTGATAGTCTTCAAGCGGGTCCATATGGGTGGTTGCTTTACCTTTTGCTACTTTTGCCAAGTGCTTACAACTCTTGCTTTTTGATAAATTTGGTTCTTTGAGTTGTAACACTTAAACTCGATGGTCGTCTGCTCCTTATTTGCTATTCTGTGATGCGATTCTAAATTCCACATGTGCGATGATAACTTCCGCACTTAGGTCATTTTGCAGACGTCCATTTTTCATTATGCATGTCATTATCTTCGTTACATCAAATCATGCATGATGAATTGTCATCATAAGTTGAAGAGGATCTCCACAAATACAACCTGCCATGTGCATTTGCATTCCAAGAGAAAATTACTTATATGCACATCTTCAGGGGGAGCCTTTGTCACTTATGAAGACAATACCCTATCCTTTACAATTTCACATATTTTATTCCCCGTTGAAAACTTCAACCAGTTTGTCATCAATCACCAAAAAGGGGGAGATTGTAAGTGCATCTAGTGCCACCCCTAGTTGGTTTTGGAGTATTGACAACAAACCTGGTTGAGGGACTAATGTGTTTGTGAGAATTGCAGGATAACACAGGTAGAAGTCCCTCATTGATTCGGTTTTCCTACCAGAGATGACCCCTAAAAATGTATGAAGACATTGAAGTCAAAGGTGGTATGTGAAGACATTCACTTTGAAGACTATGACAAGAGAAGACATTGCGCGAAGACTATGGAGCGCAAAGACTTAGTTGTTTCGTTGTTCTTTTTCTTATTTGTTGAGTCATAGGAACCACCGTACTGTTAAGTGGGGCCCAAGTGAACCAGTCAGAATGACTGAAGTGATGCTTAACCAAAATCCTATGTCTTCGAGCGAAGACAATGAGAGAAAATCTTATCCAGAGCTGGATAAGTCAGCTTTGCTTGTAGCCCAAGTAAAGTTGTCGTGTGTGTTTGAAATCTGACCGTTGGAACACGTGTCAGTTCCTTAGTGACCTAGGGTCATTTCAGACAAATCAGGTCGGGTAGCCTAGTGGCTATAAATAGCCCACCCCCTACAACCATAAACGGTTGGCTGCTCAGAGTTAGTGTACGGCTTTTGTCGTTTGAGAGCAACCCACCTCGAAGCCTTTGAGAGAGAATTCCTTGCGAGGACAAAGCCCTAAACACCCGGAGCCAAAGAGTGTTAGGCATCACTTAAGTCTTCCTGTCTGTGTGATCTGAAGACTTATTACACTTGAGGACTGTGAATCCTCCAGCCGGTTAGGCGTCGCGTTCTGAGCATCCAAGAGTCATTGTGGATCGCCGGTGAACGAAGTCTGTGAAGGTTTGGAAGTCTACCTTGAAGACTTACCAGAGTGGTTGGGCGAGGACTGGGCGTCCTTAGCTCAAGGGGAATAAGGTGAAGACACGGTCTTCTGAGTTGAATCTCAGCCTCCCTAACCAGAGGTACAGTTGTCACAGCAACTGGAACTGGTCCAACAAATCATTGTCTTCAACGAGCCACTGGTTCCATTCTTCCCATCTCTTTATGTGCTGATTGGTCCTTGTGAAGTCATTGCCTGTTTGCATTAGTTATTTGTCTTCACTGTGTGACTGCTTGTTCTGATTGGCTTCATACTATCTTCCATCCTGATCTATACTGCCTAGCTGCTATTAGTCTTTATGCTTTCATTTCATTGAATACTTGACTATGGCTAGCTTAGTGTAGTCTACCTTCCGCTGCATGGTAATAGGTTTATTTCTATCGATTGTCTTCGAAACTTTCTTTTTTTTGAAGACTTTCATAAAAATCGCCTATTCACCCCCCCTCTAGTCGATCACTAGCACTTTCGGTCATATTTCTTAGCATGATCATGTAGTTGACATAGTATTTGTGGCAGAGCCACCATTCATAATTCTTTCATACATGTCACTCTTGGTTCATTGCATATCCCGGTACACCGCCGGAGGCATTCATATAGAGTAATATTTTGTTCTTGCATCGAGTTGTAATCATTGAGTTGTAAATAAATAGAAGTGTGATGATCATCATTTTCTAGAGCATTGTCCCAAGTGAGGAATTAAAAAAAGGGGGAGAGAAAGGCCATAAAAAAAGAAGATAAGGCCCAAAAAAGAGAGAAAAATAGAGAAGGGACAATGCTACTATCCTTTGCCACACTTGTGCTTCAAAGTAGCACCATAATCTTCATGATAGAGAGTCTTTTGTTTTGTCACTTTAATATACTAGTGGGAATTTTTCATTATAGAACTTGGCTTGTATATTCCAATAATAGGCCTCCTCAAGTGCCCTAGGTCTTCGTGAGCAAGCAAGTTGGATGCACACCCACTTAGTTTCTTTTGTTGAGCTTTCATACATTTATATCTCAAGTGCATCCGTTGCATGGCAATCCCTACTCCTTGCATTAACATCAATCGATGGGCATCTCCATAGCCCATTTATTAGCCTTGTTGATGTGAGACTTTCTCCTTTTTTGTCTTCTCCACATAACCCCCATCATCATATTCTATTCCACCCATAGTGCTATGTCCATGGCTCGCACTCATATATTGCGTGAAAGTTTATAGGTTTGAGATTACTAAAGTATGAAACAATTGCTTGGCTTGTCATCGGGGTTGTGCATGATGAGAGCATTCTTGTGTCACGAAAATGGAGCATGACTAAACTATATGATTTTGTAGGGATGAACTTTCTTTGGCCATGTTATTTTGAGAAGACATAATTGATTAGTTACTATGCTTGAAGTATTATTATTTTTATGTCAATATGAACTTTTATCTTGAATCTTTTGGATCTGAATATTCATACCACAATTAAGAAGAATTAGATTAAAATTATGCCAAGTAGCACTGCGGATCAAAGTTATCTTTTTTATCATTTACCTACTCGAGGACGAGCAGGAATTAAGCTTGGGGATGCTTGATACGTCTCCAGCGTATCTATAATTTTTGATTGCTCCATGCTATATTATCTACTGTTTTGGACATTATTGGGCTTTATTATCCACTTTTATATTATTTTTGGGACTAACCTATTAACCGGAGGCCTAGCCCAGAATTGCCGTTTTTTGCCTATTTCAGAGTTTCGTAGAAAAGGAATATCAAACGGAGTCCAAACGGAATGAAACCTTCGGGAATGTGATTTTCGGAACGAACATGATCCAGGAGACTTGGACCCTACATCAAGAAATAAAGGAGGAAGCCACGAGGTAGGGGGCACGCCTACCCCCCCCCCCAAGCGCACCCTCCACCCTCGTGGGCCCCCTGTTGCTCCATCGACGTACTCCTTCCTCCTATATATACCTACGTACCCCCAAACGATCAGATACAGAGCCAAAAACCTAATTCCACCGCCGCAACCTTCTGTATCCATGAGATCCCATCTTGGGGCCTATTCCGGAGCTTCGCCGGAGGGGGCATCCATCACGGAGGGCTTCTACATCAACACCATAGCCTCTCTGATGAAGTGTGAGTAGTTTACCTCAGACCTTCGGGTCCATAGTTATTAACTAGATGGCTTCTTCTCTCTTTTTGGATCTCAATACAATGTTCTCCCCCTCTCTTGTGGAGATCTATTCGATGTAATCTTCTTTTTGCGGTGTGTTTGTTGAGACCGATGAATTGTGGGTTTATGATCAAGATTATCTATGAACAATATTTGAATCTTCTCTGAATTCTTTTATGTATGATGGATTATCTTTGCAAGTCTCTTTGAATTATCAGTTTGGTTTGGCCTACTAGATTGATCTTTCTTGCAATGGGAGAAGTTCTTAGCTTTGGGTTTAATCTTGCGGTGTTCTTTCCCAGTGACAGTAGGGGCAGCAAGGCACGTATTGTATTGTTGCCATCGAGGATAACAAGATGGGTTTTTTACCATATTGCATGAAATTATCCCTCTACATCATGTCATCTTGCTTAAGGCGTTACTCTGTTTTCATGAACTTAATACTCTAGATGCATGCTGGATAGCGGTCGATGAGTGAAGTAATAGTAGTAGATGCAGGCAGGAGTCGGTCTACTTGTCTCGGACGTGATGCCTATATACATGATCATACCTAGATATTCTCATAACTATGCTCAATTCTGTCAATTTCTCAATAGTAATTCGTTCACCCATCGTAAAATACTTATGCTCTTGAGAGAAGCCACTAGTGAAACCTATGGTTCCTGGGTCTATCTTCATCATATTAATCTTCCAATACTTAGTTATTTCCTTTGCTTTTATTTTACTTTGCATATTTATCACAAAAATACCAAAAATATTATCCTATCATATCTATCAGATCTCCCTCTCGTAAGTGACCGTGAAGGGATTGACAACCCGTTATCGTGTTGGTTGCGAAGAGTTATTTGTTTTGTCCAGGTACGTGGGACTCGCACATAGCCTCCTACTGGATTGATACCTTGGTTCTCAAAAACTAAGGAAATACTTACGCTACTTTGCTGCATCATCCTTTCCTCTTCAAGGAAATCCAACGCAGTGCTCAAGAGGTAGCAAGATGGTGGTATTAGAGTCATGCTAGTGAGTAATTGTGTATTGGTAGAAATACTTGTGTTAAAATTTGTACGTAGCATGCACGTATGGTGAACCGTTATGTGATGAAGTCGGAGCATGATGTATTTATTGATTGTCTTCCTTATGAGTGGCGGTCGGGGACGAGCGATGGTCTTTTCCTACCAATCTATACCCCTAGGAGCATGCGCGTAGTACTTTGTTTTGACAGCTAATAGATTTTTGCAGTAAGTATATGAGTTCTTTATGACTACTGTTGAGTCCATGGATTATACACACTCTCACCCTTCCACCATTGCTAGCCTCTCTAGTGTCACGCAACTTTTTCCGGTACCATACAACCACCATATACCTTCCTCAAAATAGCCACCATACCTACCTATTATGGCATTTCCATAGCCATTCCGAGATATATTGCTATGCAACTTTCCACATTTCCGTTTATTATGACACGATCCATCATTGTCATATTTCTTTGCATGATCATGTAGTTGACATTGTATTTGTGGCAAAGCCACCATTCATAATTCTTTCATACATGTCACTCTTGATTAATTGCACATCTCGGTACACCACTGGAGGCATTCATATAGTCATATTTTGTTCTAAGTATCGAGTTGTAATTCTTGAGTTGTTGAGTAAATAAAAGTGTGATGATCTTCATTATTAGAGCATTCTCCCATGTGAGGAAAGGATGATGGAGACTATGATTCCCCCACAAGTCGGGATGAGACTCCGGACAAAAAAAAGAGGCCAAAAAATGAGAGAAGGCCCAAGAAAAAATGAGAGAAAAGAGAGAAGGGACAATGTTACTATCCTTTTACCACACTTGTGCTTCAAAGTAGCACCATGATATTCATGATAGAGAGTCTCCTATGTTGTCACTTTCATATACTAGTGGGAATTTTTCATTATAGAACTTGGCTTGTATATTCCAATGATGGGCTTCCTCAAATTGCCCTAGGTCTTCGTGAGCAAGCGAGTTGGATGGACACCCACTTAGTTTCTTTTTGAGCTTTCATACACTTATAGCTCTAGTGCATCCGTTGCATGGCAATCCCTACTCACTCACATTGACATCTATTGATGGGCATCTCCATAGCCCGTTGATATGCCTAGTTGATGTTAGACTATCTCCTTCTTTTTGTCTTCTCCACAACCACCATATTCTATTCCACCTATAGTGCTATGTCCATGGCTCACGCTCATGTATTGCGTGAAAGTTGAAAAGGTTTGAGAACATCAAAAGTATGAAACAATTGCTTGGCTTGTCATCGGGGTTGTGCATGATTTAATACTTTGTGTGATGAAGCTGGAGCATAGCCAGACTATATGATTTCGTAGGGACAACTTTCTTTGGCCATGTTATTTTGAGAAGACATAATTGCTTTATTAGTATGCTTGAAGTATTATTGTTTTTATGTTAATATTAAACTTTTGTTTTGAATCTTATGGATCTGAATATTTTTTTTCCACAATAGAGAAGATTACATTGATAAATTTAGGTAGCATTCCACATCAAAAAATTATGTTTTTATCATTTACCTACTCGAGGAAGAGCAGGAATTAAGCTTGGGGATGCTTGATACGTCTCCGACGTATCTATAATTTTTGATTGTCCCATTCTATTATATTATCTGTTTTGAATGCTTTATATGAATTAATATGCTATTTTATATGATTTTTGAGACTAACCTATTAACCTAGATCCCAATGCCAGCTTTTGTTTTTCCTTGTTTTTGAGTTTTGCAGAAAAGGAATATCAAATGAGTCCAATTGAGCTGAAAATTTACGGTGATTTTTTACGGACCAGAAGAAGCACCGAAGCAAAAGAGTTGGGCCAGAAGAGCCACAAGGCCTCCACAAGGGTGGGGGCGTCCCTATCTTGTGGGATCCTCGTGGACCCCCTGACTTGTTCCCGATGCCAAAAATTCCTATAAATTTAGAAACCCCTAGAAATAAATCTAGACCAGGAGTTCTGCCACCGGAAGCCTTTGTAGCCACGAAAAACCAATCGGGAGCCCGTTCCGGCACCCTGCCGGAGGGGGAAGCCATCACCGGTGGCCATATTCATCATCCCGGCGCTTTCCATGACAAGGAGGGAGTAGTTCACCCTCGGGGCTGAGGGTATGTACCAGTAGCTATGTGGTTGATCTCTCTCTCTCATGCTCCTGATATGGCACGATCTTGATGTACTGTGAGCTTTGTTATTATAGTTGGATCATATGGTGTTTCTCCCCCTCTACCTTCCCGTTGATGAATTGAGTTTTACCTTTGAGGTTGCACTATTATCGGACTTAATACTATTATGGATTTGAGAACACTTGATGTATGTCTTGCGTGGGATACTCGTGGTGACAATGGGGTATTCTATTGATTCACTTGATATATGTTTTGGCACTCAACTCGTGGATTCCTGAGGTGACTGAGGGAGTCCTGGATTAGGGGGTGTCCGGATAGCCGGACTATACCTTCGGCCGGACTCCTGGACTATGAAGATACAAGATTGAAGACCTCGTCCCATGTTCGGAAGGGACTTTCCTTGGCGTGGAAGGCAAGCTTGGTGGTACGGATATGTAGATCTCCTACCATTGTAACCGACTCTGTGTAACCCTAGACCTCTCCAATGTCTATATAAACCGGAGGGTTTTAGTCCGTAGGAACGACAATCATACCATAGGCTAGCTTCTAGGGTTTAGCCTCCTTGATCTCGTGGTAGATCTACTCTTGTACTACCCATATCATCAATATTAACCAAGCAGGAGTAGGGTTTTACCTCCATCGAGAGGGCCCAAACATGGGTAAAAACATCGTGTCCCTTGTCTCCTGTTACCATCCGCCTAGACACACAGTTCGGGACCCCCTACCCGAGATCCGCCGGTTGAGACACCGACATTGGTGCTTTCATTGAGAGTTCCTCTGTGCCGTCGCCATCAGGAAGGATGCCTCATCCCGTCTTTAAAGACGGCACCGTTGCTAAGGGAGCTTTGGCTGTCGGCCAAACTCTCCGGCTAGGTGGTTTCCTTATGACCGCCTGTTTGGCTGCTGCGCTGACAATGACCTCTCGGGTCATCGAAAGAAATCTTCATGTTAGCTCGGAATTCGCCGAGCAGCTAGATCCAATGGAGCTCTCTTCCCTAAACGAGCTCTTGGATTGCATCGCTGCCCTGGGAGTCGCTACGGATTACGACCAGATTGGGCCTAAACCCGATCTGAGAGAGATTAACTCTCCCCAGGTCACCCATCATGTTGCCGTGGTAGAGGGACAGTGCGGCGACCCTTCATCTATCTTAAGGACTAGCTATGTCCGGATTCCCGATCCCTCCAAGCCGGATACCCACGGAGGGGAGGACATCACTCAAGACCTGAACTTAAAGTCAGGCAACAGGCTAGATTCATTGGACAACATCCAAGAATCCAAACTTCTGAGTTCGGAAACTCCTTGGCCCCTGGGTCTCAGATTGGGTGAGGTTTCGGATTTGATTCCACCCACCCACCCGTACATAAGCGATCTATCCCAAATTAGGCAAGATCCCGAAGAAACAGTACAACATTACTGGGCCAGATTCCTCCTGGTTATGAACAGGATAAAGGACTGCCGCGAGGAAGACGCAATTTCATTCTTCTACAATAATTGCACGGACAAGGGAATCCTCAACGCCATAAGTCGCCGTGATATTACACGCTTCGCTGACTTGGCATCCATAGTACGAAAGTACTGTGCGATGAAAAGCGCCTGGAAAACCGAAATAAAATTTTGGTACAATCCGGCCCTGAATACAAACCCAGTCTGAAATAAAAGGGTGCATCATCGCCAGACACCCGGGTTCAATACCAAAAAGCAAAAGCCCTCTACAGGGCACGGAACCGTACTGGAAGGATGGCTTAATGGACCCTGTAAAATTCATAGTGCAGAGGGCGCCACACCAACTCACAGCCTTAGAGCATGTTGGATACTCCGGCAGGTGGCAAAAATTGGCGAAGATCTTCTTGTTGGGGAACGTAGCAGAAATTCAAAATTTTCTTACGTGTCACCAAGATCTATCTATGGAGAGACCAGCATCGAGTAGAAAGAGAGTGCATCTACATACCCTTGTAGATTGCTAAGCGGAAGCGTTCAAGTGAACGGGGTTGATGAAGTCGTACTCGTCGTGATTCAAATCACCGATGATCAAGTGCCGAACGCACGGCACCTCCGCGTTCAACACACGTACAGCCCGGTGACGTCTCCCACGCCTTGATCCAGCAAGGAGAGAGGGAGAGGTTGAGGAAGACTCCATCCAGCAGCAGCACAACGGCGTGGTGGTGATGGAGGAGCGTGGCAATCCAGCAGGGCTTCGCCAAGCACCATGGGAGAGGAGGAGTAGGGAGAGAGGTAGGGCTGCACCAAGAGGGAGAGAACTCATGTGTATGGGAGCCCCAAACCTCAACTATATATAGGGGGAAGGGGGGCTGCGCCCCCTTTAGGGTTTCCCACCCCCGAGGGGTGCGGCCAGCCCTAGATGGCAAAGGGGGTGGCGGCCAAGAGGGGAGAGGAGAGGGAGGCGCACCAATATGGGCCTTAAGGCCCATCTGGACTAGGGTTTGCCCCCTCCCACTCTCCCTTGTGACTTGGCCCCCTTGTGGGGGGCGCACCAGCCCTCCTAGGGGCTGGTCCCCTCCCACACTTGGCCCACGCAACCTTCTGGGGCAGGTGGCCCCACTTGGTGGACCCCCGGGACCCTCCCGGTGGTCCCGGTACAATACCGATATCACCCGAAACTTTTCCGGTGACCAAAACAGGACTTCCCATATATAAATCTTTACCTCCGGACCATTCCGGAACTCCTCGTGATGTCCGGGATCTCATCCGGGACTCCGAACAACATTCGGTAACCACATACAAGCTTCCTTTATAACCCTAACGTCATCGAACCTTAAGTGTGTAGACCCTACGGGTTCGGGAGACATGTAGACATGACCGGGACGTTCTCCGGTCAATAACCAACAGCGGGATCTGGATACCCATGATGGCTCCCACATGTTCCACGATGATCTCATCGGATGAACCACGATGTCAAGGACTTAATCAATCCCATATTCAATTCCCTTTGTCTATCGGTATGTTACTTGCCCGAGACTCGATCGTCGGTATCCAATACCTTGTTCAATCTCGTTACCGGCAAGTCACTTTACTCGTTCCGTAACACATCATCCCGTGATCAACTCCTTGGTCACATTGCGCATATGATGATGTCCTACCGAGTGGGCCCAGAGATACCTCTCCGTTTACACGGAGTGACAAATCCCAGTCTCGATCCGCATAAAACAATAGATACTTTCGGAGATACCTGTAGTGCACCTTTATAGTCACCCAGTTACGTTGTGACGTTTTATACACCCAAAGCACTCCTACGGTATCCAGGAGTTACACGCTCTCATGGTCAAAGGAAGAGATACTTGACATTGACAAAGCTCTAGCAAACGAACTACACGATCTTTGTGCTATGCTTAGGATTGGGTCTTGTCCATCACATCATTCTCCTAATGATGTGATCCCGTTATCAACGACATCCAATGTCCATAGCCAGGAAACCATGACTATCTATTGATCACAACGAGCTAGTCAACTAGAGGCTCACTAGGGACATATTGTGGTCTATGTATTCACACGTGTATTACGATTTCCGGATAATACAGTTATAGCATGAATAAAAGACTATTATCATGAACAAAGAAATATAATAATAACTTATTTATTATTGCCTCTAGGGCATATTTCCAACAGTCTCCCACTTGCACTAGAGTCAATAATCTAGTTCACATCGCCATGTGATTAACACTCACAGGTCACATCGCCATGTGACTAATACCCAAGAGTTTACTAGAGTCAGTAGTCTAGTTCACATCACTATGTGATTAACACTCAATGAGTTTTATGTTTGATCATGTTGCTTGTGAGAGAGGTTTTAGTCAACGGGTCTGAACCTTTCAGATCCGTGTGTGCTTTACAAATCTCTATGTCATCTCCTAGATGCAGCTACCACGCTCTATTTGGAGCTATTCCAAATAACTGTTCTACTTGGAGCTATTCTAAATTATTGCTCCATTATATGTATCCGGTCTCTCTACTCAGAGCTATCCGGATAGGTGTTAAGCTTGCATCGTCGCAACTCTTTACGTCGAACTCTTTATCACCTCCATAACCGAGAAAATTCCTTAGTCCATTAGTTACTAAGGATAACTTTGACCGATGTCCTGTGATCCATTCTTCAATCACTCTTGTACCCCTTGACTGACTCATGGCAAGGCACACTTTAGGTGCGGTACACAGCATAGCATACTATAGAGCCTATGTCTTAAGCATAGGAGACGACCTTCATCCTTTCTATTCTGCCATGGTCGAGCTTTAAGTCTTAACTTCGTACCTTGCAACTCAGGCAAGAACTTCTTCTTTGACTGATCCATCTTGAACACTTTCAAGATCATGTCAAGGTATGTGCTCATTTGAAAGTATTATTAAGTATTTTGATCTATCCTTATAGATCTCGATGCTCAATCTTCAAGTAGCTTAATCCAGGCTTTCCATTGAAAAACACCTTTCAAATAACCCTATATGCTTTCTAGAAATTCTACATCATTTCTGATCATCAATATGTCAACAACATATACTCATCAGAAATTCTATAGTGCTCCCACTCACTTCTTTGGAAATACAAGTTTCTCATAAACTTTGTACAAACCCAAAATCTTTGATCATCATCAAAGCATACATTCCAACTCCGAGATGCTCACTCCAGTCCTTAGAAGGATTGCTGGATCTTTGCATACTTATTAGCATCTTTCGGGATTGACAAAACCTTCTGGTTGTATTACATACAACCTTTCCTCAAGAAAATCGTCGAGGAAACAATGTTTTGACATCCTATCTGCAAGATTTCATAAATAATGCAGTAATCGCTAATATAATTCCAACAGACTCTTAGCATCGCTACGAGTGAGAAAATCTCATCGTAGTCAACTCCTTGAACTTGTCGGAAAACATCTTAACGACAAGTCGAGCTTTCTTAATGGTGACATTTACCATCATTGTCCGTCTTCCTTTTGAAATCCATCTGTACTCATTAGCCTTACGACCATCGAGCCGTTCTGCCAAAGTCTACACTTTGTTTTCATACATGGATCCTCTCTCGGATTTTATGGCCTCAAGCCATTTATCGGAATCCGGGCCCACCATCGCTTCTCCATAGCTCGTAGGTTCATTGTTGTCTAGCAACATGACCTTTAAGACAGGATCACCGTACCACTCTGAAGCAGTACGCGTCCTTGTCGTCCTACGAGGTTTGGTAGTGACTTGATCCGAAACTTCATGATCACTATCATAAGTTTTCCACTTCAATTGGTGTAGGTGCTACAGGAACAACTTCCTATGCCCTGCTACACACTAGTTGAAGTGACGGTTCAATAACCTCATCAAGTCTCCACCATCCTCCCACTCAATTCTTTCGAGAGAAACCTTTCCTCGAGAAAGGACCCGATTCTAGAAACAATTCATATTGCTTTTGGATCTGAATTAGGAGGTATACCCAACTGTTTTGGGTGTCCTATGAAGATGTACTTTATCCGCTTTGGGTTCGAGCTTAATCCTGAAACTTTTTCACATAAGCGTCGCAGCCCCAAACCTTTAAGAAACGACAACTTAGGTTTCTCTAAACCATAATTCATACGGTGTCATCTCATCGGAATTACGTGGTGCCCTATTTAAAGTGAATGTGGTTGTCTCTAATGCCTAACCCATGAACGATAGTGGTAATTCGATAAGAGACATCATGGTACACACCATATCCAATAGGGTGCAACTATGATGTTCGGACACACCATCACACTATGGTGTTCCAGGCGGTATTAATTATGAAACAATTTCCACAATGTCTTAATTGTGTGCCAAAACTCGTAACTCAGATATTTATCTCTATGATCGTATCATAGACATTTTATCCTCTTGTCACAATGATCTTCTACTTCACTCTGAAATTACTTGAACCATTCAATAATTCAGAGTTGTGTTTCATCAAGTAAATATTCTCAACATCTACTCGAATCATCTGTGAAGTAAGAACATAACGATATTCACTGCATGCCTCAGCATTTATTGGACTGCACACATCAAAATGTGTTACTTCCAACAAGTTGCTATCTTGTTCCATCTTATTGAAACCGAGGCTTTTCAGTCATCTTGCCTATGTGGTATGATTTGCATATCTCAAGTGATTCAAAATCAAGTGAGTCCGAACGGTCCATTTGCATGGAGTTTCTTCATGCATATACACCAATAGACATGGTTCGCATGTCTCAAACTTTTCAAAAATGAGTGAGTCCAAAGATCCATCAACATGGAGCTTCTTCATGCGTTTTATACCATTATGACTTACATGGCAGTGCCACAAGTAAGTGGTACTATCATTACTATCTTATATCTTTTGGCATGAAAATGTGTATCACTACGACCGAGATTCAATAAACCATTCCTTTAGGTGCAAGACCATTGAAGGTATTATTCAAAAAATAGAGTAACCATTATTCTCCTTAAATGAATAACCGTATTGCGATAGACATAATCCAATCATGTCTATGCTCAATGCAAACACCAATCTCGGTGGTAGAGGGAGCGTGCGATGCTTGATCATATCAACCTTGGAAACACTTCCAACATATATCGTCAGCTCACCTTTAGCTAGTCTCCGTTTATTCCGTAGCTTTTATTTCGAGTTACTAACACTTAGCAACCGAACCGGTATCCAATACCCTGGTGCTACTAGGAGTACTAGTAAAGTACACATTAACATAATGTATATCCAATATACTTCTATCGACCTTGCCAGCCTTCTCATCTACCAAGTATCTAGGGTAATGCTGCTCCAGTGGTTGTTCCCCTTATTACAGAAGCACTTAGTCTCGGGTTTGGGTCCAACCTTGGGTTTCTTCACTTGAGCAACAGCTGAATTGCCGTTTCATGAAGTATCCCTTTGTTCCCTTGCCCTTCTTGAAACTAGTGGTTTCACCAACCATCAACAATTGATGCTCCTTCTTGATTTCTACTTTCATGGTGTCAAACATCATGAATGTTTCAAGGATCATCATAACTATCCCTGATATGTTATAGTTCATCATGAAGCTCTAGCAGCTTGGTGGCAATGACTTTGGAGAAACATCACTATCTCATTTGGAAGATCAACTCCCACTCGATTCAAGTGATTGTTGCACTCAGACAATCTGAGCACAAGCTCAACGATCGAGCTTTTCTCCCTTAGTTTGTAGGCTAGGAAAATTGTCGGAGGTCTCATACCTCTTGACGTGGGCACGAGCCTGAAATCCCAATTTCAGCCCTCGAAACATCTCATATGTTCCGCGACGTTTCGAAAACGTCTTTGGTGCCTCTACTTAAACCATTTAACTGAACTATCACGTAGTTATCAAAACGTTTATGTTCGATGTTCGAAACATCCACAAACGACGTTTGGGGTTCAGCACACTAAGCAGTGCATTAAGGACATAAGCGTTCTAGTGTCCGCATAATCGCTACTGTCAACTTTCAACTATATTTTCTCTAGGAACATAACTAAAACAATAGAACTATAGCGTGAACTACGACATAATTTGCAAAAGGTCTTTTGACTATGTTCAGGATAATTAAGTTCATCTTATGAACTCCCACTCAGATAGACATCCCTCTGGTCATCTAAGTGATTACATGATCCGAGTCAACTAGGCCGTGTCCGATCATCACGTGAGACGGACTAGTCATCATCGGTGAACATCTTCATGTTGATCGTATCTACCATACGACTCATGCTCGACCTTTCGGTCTCCGTGTTCCGAGGCCATGTCTGCACATGCTAGGCTCGTCAAGTTAACCCTAAGTGTTTTTGCTGTGTAAAACTGTCTTACACCCGTTGTATGTGAACGTAAGAATCCATCACACCCGATCATCACGTGGTGCTTAGAAGTGACGAACTGTAGCAACGGTGCACAGTTAGGGGAGAACACTTCTTGAAATTTTGTAAGGGATCATCTTATTTACTACCGTCGTTCTAAGCAAACAAGATGCATAAACATAATAAACATCACATGCAATTATATAGTTGTGACATGATATGGCCAATATCATATAGCTCCATTGATCTCCATCTTCGGGGCTCCATGATCATCTTGTCACCGGCATGACACCATGATCTTCATCATCATGATCTCCATCATCGTGTCTTCATGAAGTTGTCACGCCAACGACTACTTCTACTTCTATGACTAACGCGTTTAGCAATAAAGTAAAGTAGTTTACATGGCGTTCTTCAATGACACGCAGGTCATACAAAAAATAAAGACAACTCCTATGGCTCCTGCCGGTTGTCATACTCATCGACATGCAAGTCGTGAATCCTATTACAAGAACATGATCAATCTCATACATCACATATATTCATTCATCACATCCTTTGGCCATATCACATCACATAGCATACCCTGCAAAAACAAGTTAGACGTCCTCTAATTGTTGTTGCATGTTTTACGTGGCTGCTATGGGTTTCTAGCAAGAACGTTTCTTACCTACGCAAGACCACAACGTGATATGCCAATTGCTATTTACCCTTCATAAGGACCCTTTTCATCGAATCCGTTCCGACTAAAGTGGGAGAGACTGGCACCCGCTAGCCACCTTATGCACCAAGTGCATGTCAATCGGTGGAACCTGTCTCACGTAAGAGTACGTGTAAGGTCGGTCCGGGCCGCTTCATCCCACAATACCGTCGAAACAAGATTGGACTAGTAACGGTAAGCATATTGAACAACATCAACGCCCACAACTACTTTGTGTTCTACTCGTGCAAAGAATCTACGCAATAGACCTAGCTCATGATGCCACTTTTGGGGAACGTAGCAGAAATTCAAAATTTTCCTACGTAACACCAAGATCTATCTATGGAGAGACCAGCAACGAGTAGAAAGGGGAGTGCATCTACATACCCTTGTAGATCGCTAAGCGGAAGCGTTCAAGTGAACGGGGTTGATGGAGTCGTACTCGTCGTGATTCAGATCACCGATGATCCTAGTGCCGAACGGACGGCACCTCCGCGTTCAACACACGTACAGCTCGACGATGTCTCCCACGCCTTGATCCAGCAAGGAGAGAGGGAGAGGTTGAGGAAGACTCCATCCAGCAGCAGCACAACGGCGTGGTGGTGATGGAGGAGCGTGGCAATCCTGCAGGGCTTCGCCAAGCACCTACGGGAGAGGAGGAGGTGTCACGGGAGGGAGGGAGGCGCCAAGGGCTCAGGTATGGATGCCCTTAACTTCGTACCTTACAACTCAGGCAAGAACTCCTTTTTTGACTGATCCATCTTGAACACCTTCAAGATCACGTCAAGGCATGTGCTCATTTGAAAGTACCATTAAGCGTTTTGATCTATCCTTATAGATCTTGATGCTCAATGTTCAAGTAGCTTAATCCAGGTTTTCCATTGAAAACACTTTCCAAATAACCCTATATGCTTTCCAGAAATTCTACGTCATTTCTGATCATTAATATGTCAACAACATATACTCATCAGAAATTCTATAGTGCTCCCACTCACTTCTTTGGAAATACAAGTTTCTCATAAACTTTGTATACACCCAAAATCTTTGATCATCATCAAAGCATACATTCCAACTCCGAGATGCTCACTCCAGTCCTCAGAAGGATTGCTGGAGCTTTGCATACTTATTAGCATATTTCAGGATAGACAAAACCTTCCGGTTGTATCACATACAACCTTTCCTCAAGCATCGTCGAGGAAACAATGTTTTGACATCCTATCTGCAAGATTTCATAAATAATGCAGTAATTGCTAATATAATTCCAACAGACTCTTAGCATCGCTACGAGTGAGAAAGTCTCATCGTAGTCAACTCCTTGAACTTGTCGAAAAACATCTTAACGACAAGTCGAGCTTTCTCAATGGTGACACTTACCATCATTGTCTGTCTTCCTTTCAAAATCCATATGTACCTAACAGCCTTACGACCATCAAGTAGTTCTTCCAAAGTCTACACTTTGTTTTCATACATGGATCCTCTCTCGGGTTTTATGGCCTTGAGCCATTTATCGGAATCCGGGCCCACCATCGCTTCTCCATAGCTCGTAGGTTCATTGTTGTCTAGCAACATGACTTCCAAGACAGGATTACGTACCACTCTAAAGTAGTACGCATCCTTGTCATCCCACGAGGTTTGGTAGTGACTCGATCCGAAGTTTCATGATCACTATCATAAGCTTCCACTTCAGTTGGTGTACGTGCCACAGGAACAACTTCCTGTGCCCTGCTACACACTGGTTGAAGTGATGGTTCAATAACCTCATCAAGTCTCCACCATCCTCCCACTCAATTCTTTCGAGAGAAACCTTTCCTCGAGAAAGGACCCGATTCTAGAAACAATCCCTTATTGCTTTCGGATCTGAGATAGGAGGTATACCCAACTGTTTTGGGTGTCCTATGAAGATGCATTTCATCCGCTTTGGGTTCGAGCTTATCAATCCTGAAATTTTTTTCACATAAGCGTCGCAGCCCCAAACCTTTAAGAAACGACAACTTAGGTTTCTCTAAACCATAATTCATACGGTGTCATCTCAACGGAATTACGTGGTGCCCTATTTAAAGTGAATGTGGTTGTCTCTAATGCTTAACCCATGAACGATAGTGGTAATTCGATAAGAGACATCATGGTACGCACCATATCCAATAGGGTGCAACTATGATGTTCGGACACACCATCACACTATGGTGTTCCAGGCGGTATCAGTTGTGAAACAATTTCCACAATGTCTTAATTCTGTGCCAAACTCGTGATTCAGATATTCATCTCTATGATCATATCATAGATCTTTTATCCTCTTGTCACGACGATCTTTCAACTTCACACTGAAATTACTTGAACCTTTCAATAATTCAGACTCGTGATTCATCAAGTAAATATACTCAACATCTACTCAAATCATCTGTGAAGTAAGAACATAACGATATTCACTGCATGCCTCAGCACTCATTGGACTGCACACATCAAAATGTGTTACTTCCAACAAGTTGCTATCTTGTTCCATCTTACTGAAAACGAGGCTTTTCAGTCATCTTGCCCATGTGGTATGATTTGCATGTCCCAAGTGATTCAAAATCAAGTGAGTCAAAACGGTCCATTTGCATGGAGTTTCTTCATGCATATACACCAATAGACATGGTTCGCATGTCTCAAACTTTTCAAAAAAAACGAGTGAGCCCAAAGATCCATCAATATGGAGCTTCTTCATGCATTTTATACTGATATGACTTACGTGGCAGTGCCACAAGTAGGTGGTACTATCATTACTATATTTTGGCATGAACATGTGTATCACTACGATCGAGATTTAATAAACCATTCATTTTAGGTGTAAGACCATTGAAGGTATTATTCAAATAAACAGAGTAACCATTATTCTCCTTAAATGAATAATCGTATTGCGATAGACGTAATCCAATCATGTCTATGCTCAACGCAAACACCAATCTCTTTGGTAGAGGGAGCGTGCGATGCTTGATCATATCAAGCTTGGAAAAACTTCCAACACATATCGTCAGCTCACCTTTAGCTAGTCTCCGTTTATTCCGTAGCCTTTTGTTTCGAGTTACTAACACTTAGCAACCGAACCGGTATCTAATACCCTGGTGCTACTAGGAGTACTAGTAAAGTACACATTAACATAATGTATATCCAATATACTTCTATCGACCTTGCCAGCCTTCTTATCTACCAAGTATCTAGGGTAATTCTGCTCTAGTGGTTGTTCCCCTTATTACAGAAGCACTTAGTCTCGGGTTTGGGTTTTACCTTGGGTTTCTTCACTAGAGCAGCAGCTGATTTGCCGTTTCATGAAGTATCCCTTCTTGCCCTTGCCCTTCTTGAAACTAGTGGTTTCACCAACCATCAACAATTGATGCTCCTTCTTGATTTCTACTTTCGCGGTGTCAAACATCGCGAATACCTCAAGGATCATCATATCTATCCCTGATATGTTATAGTTCATCACGAAGCTCTAACAGCTTGGTGGCAATGACTTTGGAGAACCATCACTGTCTTATCTAGAAGATCAACTCCCACTCGATTCAAATGATTGTTGTACTCAGACAATCTGAGCATAAGCTCAACAATTGAGCTTTTCTCCTTAGTTTGCAGGTTAAGAAAGTCATCGGAGGTCTTATACCTCTTGACATGGGCACGAGCCTGAAATCCCAATTTCAGCCCTCAAAACATCTCATATGTTTCGCGATGTTTCAAAAACGTCTTTGGTGCCTCAACTCTAAACCGTTTAACTGAACTATCACGTAGTTATCAAAACGTGTATGTCAGATGTTCGCAACAACCACAGACAACGTTCGAGGTTCAGCACACTGAGCGGTGCATTAAGGACATAAGCCTTCTATGAAGCAATGAGGACAATCCTCAGTTTACGGACCTAGTCCGCATAATTGCTACTATCAACTTTCAACTAATTTTTCTCTAGGAACATATCTAAACAGTAGAACTATAGCGTGAGCTACGACATAATTTGCAAAAACCTTTTGACTATGTTCAGGATAATTAAGTTCATCTTATGAACTCCCACTCAGATAGACATCCCTCTGGTCATCTAAGTGATCACATGATCCGAGTCAAACTAGGCCGTGTCCGATCATCACGTGAGACGGACTAGTCATCATCGGTGAACATCTTCATGTTGATCGTATCTTCTATACGACTCATGCTCGACCTTTCGGTCTCCGTGTTCCGAGGCCATGTCTGTACATGCTAGGCTCGTCAAGTTAACCCTAAGTGTTTTCGCTGTGTAAAACTGTCTTACACCCGTTGTATGTGAACGTAAGAATCTATCACACCCGATCATCACGTGGTGCTTCGAAACGACGAACTGTAGCAACGGTGCACAGTTAGGGGAGAACACTTCTTGAAATTTTAATGAGGGATCATCTTATTTACTACCGTCGTTCTAAGCAAATAAGATGCATAAACATAATAAACATCACATGCAATTATATAGTTGTGACATGATATGGCCAATATCATATAGCTCCATTGATCTCCATCTTCGGGGCTCCATGATCATCTTGTCACCGGCATGACACCATGATCTCCATCATCGTGTCTTCATGAAGTTGTCACGCCAACGACTACTTCTACTTCTATGACTAACGCGTTTAGCAATAAAGTAAAGTAGTTTACATGGCGTTCTTCAATGACACGCAGGTCAAAAAATAAAGACAACTCCTATGGCTCCTGCCGGTTGTCATACTCATAGACATGCAAGTCGTGATTCCTATTACAAGAACATGATCAATCTCATACATCACATATATTCATTCATCACATCCTTTGGCCATATCACATCACATAGCATACCCTGCAAAAACAAGTTAGACGTCCTCTAATTGTTGTTGCATGTTTTACGTGGCTGCTATGGGTTTCTAGCAAGAACGTTTCTTACCTACGCAAGACCACAACGTGATATGCCAATTGCTATTTACCCTTCATAAGGACCCTTTTCATCGAATCCGTTCCGACTAAAGTGGGAGAGACTGGCACCCGCTAGCCACCTTATGCACCAAGTGCATGTCAATCGGTGGAACCTGTCTCACGTAAGAGTACGTGTAAGGTCGGTCCGGGCCGCTTCATCCCACAATACCGTCGAAACAAGATTGGACTAGTAACGGTAAGCATATTGAACAACATCAACGCCCACAACTACTTTGTGTTCTACTCGTGCAAAGAATCTACGCAATAGACCTAGCTCATGATGCCACTGTTGGGGAACGTAGCAGAAATTCAAAATTTTCTTACGTGTCACCAAGATCTATCTATGGAGAGACCAGCATCGAGTAGAAAGAGAGTGCATCTACATACCCTTGTAGATCGCTAAGCAGAAGCGTTCAAGTGAACGGGGTTGATGAAGTCGTATTCGTCGTGATTCAAATCACCGATGATCAAGTGCCGAACGCACGGCACCTCCGCGTTCAACACACGTACAGCCCGGTGACGTCTCCCACGCCTTGATCCAGCAAGGAGAGAGGGAGAGGTTGAGGAAGACTCCATCCAGCAGCAGCACAATGGCGTGGTGGTGATGGAGGAGCGTGGCAATCCAGCAGGGCTTCGCCAAGCACCATGGGAGAGGAGGAGTAGGGAGAGAGGTAGGGCTGCACCAAGAGGGAGAGAACTCATGTGTATGGCAGCCCCAAACCTCAACTATATATAGGGGGCAAGGGGGGGCTGCGCCCCCTTTAGGGTTTCCCAACCCCAAGGGGTGCGGCCAGCCCTAGATGGCAAAGGGGGTGGCGGCCAAGAGGGGAGAGGAGAGGGAGGCGCACCAATATGGGCCTTAAGGCCCATCTGGACTAGGGTTTGCCCCCTCCCACTCTCCCTTGTGCCTTGGCCCCCTTGTGGGGGGTGCACCAGCCCTCCTAGGGGCTGGTCCCCTCCCACACTTGGCCCACGCAACCTTCTGGGGCAGGTGGCCCCACTTGGTGGACCCCCGGGACCCTCCCGGTGGTCCCGGTACAATACCGATAACACCCGAAACTTTTCCGGTGACCAAAACAGGACTTCCCATATATAAATCTTTACCTCCGGACCATTCCGGAACTCCTCGTGACGTCCGGGATCTCATCCGGGACTCCGAACAACATTCGGTAACCACATACAAGCTTCCTTTATAACCCTAGCGTCATCGAACCTTAAGTGTGTAGACCCTACGGGTTCGGGAGACATGTAGACATGACCGAGACGTTCTCCGGTCAATAACCAACAGCGGGATCTGGATACCCATGATGGCTCCCACATGTTCCACGATGATCTCATCGGATGAACCACGATGTCAAGGACTTAATCAATCCCGTATTCAATTCCCTTTGTCTATCGGTATGTTACTTGCCCGAGACTCGATCGTCGGTATCCAATACCTTGTTCAATCTCGTTACCGGCAAGTCACTTTACTCGTTACGTAACACATCATCCCGTGATCAACTCCTTGGTCACATTGCGCATATGATGATGTCCTACCGAGTGGGCCCAGAGATACCTCTCCGTTTACACGGAGTGACAAATCCCAGTCTCGATCCGCATAAAACAATAGATACTTTCGGAGATACCTGTAGTGCACCTTTATAGTCACCCAGTTACGTTGTGACGTTTGATACACCCAAAGCACTCCTACGGTATCTAGGAGTTACACGCTCTCATGGTCAAATGAAGAGATACTTTACATTGACAAAGCTCTAGCAAACGAACTACACGATCTTTGTGCTATGCTTAGGATTGGGTCTTGTCCATCACATCATTCTCCTAATGATGTGATCCCGTTATCAACGACATCCAATGTCCATAGCCAGGAAACCATGACTATCTGTTGATCACAACGAGCTAGTCAACTAGAGGCTCACTAGGGACATATTGTGGTCTATGTATTCACACGTGTATTACGATTTCCGGATAATACAGTTATAGCATGAATAAAAGACTATTATCATGAATAAAGAAATATAATAATAACTTATTTATTATTGCCTCTAGGGCATATTTCCAACACTTCTAATTCTAGAAGCCACAGAAAGCCACCCCAGAGACACCAGTACGATATTAACAGTGTTCGAGACTTTCGCATCAAATAATATGCGAAAAAGAACACTCCGCAGCCTTGCCGGAGTCTACCAACTAGCAACAATAAACCCATGGAGTGACACGGCTATTACTTTTAACGCCAGTGATGAACCTAAATTCCGAATAGCCCGAGCACAAGCCGCATTGGTCCTCATTCCAATAGTGGACGGCTTTCGTCTTAACAAGGTACTCATGGATGGCGGCAGCTGATTGAACCTCATTTATGAGGAAACCCTTCAAAAAAGGAAATAGACTGGAACCGCATTGAGCGAAGCAGCACAACCTTTAGAGGAATAATCCCCAGTCAGGAAGCGCGCTGTACAGGAAAAATCACACTAGATGTGGTGTTCGGCACGCCGGATAATTATAGGTCTGAAGAGGTCACGTTCCAAGTGGTCCCGTTCAGTAGCGGATATCACGCTCTGCTAGGGCGGGAAGCGTTTACAATCTTCCAAGCAATACCCCATTACGGGTACATGAAGCTCAAGATGCCCGGGCCTAACGGAATCATCACTCTCGCTAGTGATCCAGACATAGCACTCCGCACCGAAAACAAGACAGCCGCATTGGCCCTCGAGGCGCTATCCGAAGCCCTAGCGGCTGAGGAACTGACTGCGCTGCGCTCCATGGTGAATAGGGACGATGTGATACTCGACAAAAGATCCAAGTCCACCTCCTTTAAACCGGCGGACGAAATAGTCAAATTCCAGGTCCATCCAACGGACCCCAATAAAACAGCTTCCATCGGGGCATAGTTAAACCCTGATGTAGACGCCGCACTGCGAGAGTTCCTATGAGAGAACTAGGACATTTTCGCTTGGCACCCTTCAGACATGCCAGGAATCCCACGCAGGCTGGCCGAACACAGCTTAAATATCCTAAAAGGATTCAAGCCAGTCAAACAGGCTCTTCGGCGTTTTTCCGAACCTAAGAGACAGGCCATGGGAGAGGAACTAGCCAAGCTATTGGAGGCCGGATTCATCAAAGATATAAAACACCCGGACTGGCTAGCAAATCTGGTGATGGTACCAAAGAAGGACAAATCCTGGCGTCTGTGCGTTGATTTTAAAGACCTTAACAAGGCTTGCCAAAAGGATCCCTTCCCTCTCCCCCGCATCGATCAAATTATCGACGCTACCGCATGACACGATTCATTGTGTTTCCTCGACGCATACTCTGGCTACCATCAAATAAAGATGGCAGAGTCAGACCAAGCCGCAACGGCATTCATCACACCATACGGCCCATTCTGCTTCAACACAATGCCCTTCGGGCTCAAAAACGCCGGCACAACATATCAGCGCATGATTCAGACATGTCTGGCAAACCAGATCGGCAAAACAGTGGAGGCATACGTAGATGATGTGGTCGTTAAAACAAGACATGTCGAATCTCTAGTAGACGACTTGAGGCTAACATTCGATAACCTCCGAACATACGACATCAATCTCAACCCGGAAAAATGCGTTTTTGGCGTTCCAGTCGGAAAGCTCTTGGGCTTCATTGTATCCGGTAGAGGAACTGAAGCAAATCCAGCCAAGATCCGAGCTCTGTCACAATTGGATATCCCGAAGGACCTCAAACAAATACAAAAATTAACCGGATGCGTGGCGGCTCTAAGCCGCTTTATCTCCCGCTTGGGAGAAAAGGCCCTACCCCTTTACCGTCTCCTTCGGTGCACCGAACACTTCGAGTGGACGAATGCAGCCACGGCCGGACTCGACGAAATAAAAGCCATCTTGGCAACAAACCCAGTCCTGGCCGCGCCAAACATTGGCGAACCAATGCTATTATACATTGCAGCAACCCATCAGGTCGTAAGCGCAGTGCTCGTCGTCGAATGAGAAACGGATGGACACAAATTCCCCCTTCAAAAGCCGGTCTACTATGTGTCCACTGTCCTTACTCCGTGCAAGTCACGGTACCCGCATTATCAAAAGATTGCGTACGCAGGATTTATGGCATCCCGGAAGCTGCGACACTACTTTCAAGAGTGTTCAATAACAGTAGCCTCGGAAGTGCCACTTTACGATATTATAAACAACCGCGACGCGACGGGCCAGATTGCAAAATGGGCCATTGAGATCCTCCCGTTCGACATAACTTACAAGCCACGGCGAGCTATCAAGTCGCAAGTTTTGGCCGACTTCGTCGCAGAATGGACGGAGGCCGAACTCCCTAAAGAGTACGACACATATTCAAACTGGGTCATGCACCTCGACGGCTCCAAAATGTTGGCCGGTCTAGGGGCTGGCGTCGTTTTGACGTCCCCCATAGGAGACATAGTTCAATACGTACTCCAGATAATGTACACAGACTCCAACAATGCAGCCAAATATGAGGCCCTTTTACATGGTCTCCGGTTGGCAGTATCCATGGGCATTCAACGCCTAGAGGTGCGCAGGGACTCGAACCTCGCAGTATCCCAAATAAATGGAGACTTTGATGCCAAGCATCCAAAAATGGCAGCTTATCGCAACACTGTCCTAAAAATGTCAGCTCGGTTCGAAGGGCTCGAATTTCACCATATAGCCTGGGAAAATAATCAGGCGACAGATGTCCTGGCACGCATCGGCGCAAAACGCGATGTAGTCCCCCCAACATCTTCTTGGAAAGGCTGTTCAAGCCATCCGTAGTATGGGAAGGGGAACCCGGCAATAACAGCCCGGACCCAACCGCACTGCCCGACACCGAACACTCTGACATAATTGGAGGCTCTGCCAATGAAATAACACCTTCAGCCCACGTAATAATGGCCGTCATCGCCCCGTGGACGGAACCATTCCTTGCCTACCTTACTAGGCAAGAACTCCCCGAGGACCAAAATGAGGCACGCTGCATAGTGCGGTGATCTAAAGCCTATAAAGTCCATGAGGGAGAGCTTTATAAGAAAAGCACTACCGGAGTCCTTCAAAGGTGCATCTCCGAAGAGGAAGGGCGGAACCTCCTCGCTAAAATTCATGCCGGACTCGGCGGTCATCACGCTACAGCTCGGTCCCTTGTAAGCAAGGCCTTTCGTACAGGCTTTTATTGGCCGACGGCCCGGGCAGACGCCCAGGACTTAGTCCAACGATGCGTCGGTTGCCAACTTTTTGCAAACCAAAGCCATATGCCACCCACCACCCTCCAAACTATCCCCATCACTTGGCCCTTCGCGGTTTGGGGGATTGACATGGTTGGACCCCTTAAAGGCGGAACCCACAAGAAAAAATACTTACTAGTCATGGTGGATAAGTTCACCAAATGGATAGAAGCCAAGCCTGTTAAGACAGCCGAATCCGGACCGGTGATAGACTTTATATCCGGGGTTGTACACCATTACGGCGTCCCCCACAGCATCATCACTGATAACGGCACGAACTTTACGGCCGATGAGGTAAAACTCTGGTGCAAAAACATGGGCATCAAGCTCGATTATGCTTCCGTCTATCACCCACAAACTAACGGCCAGGTCGAACGTGCAATTGGTCTTATCATGAGCGGCATCAAACCCAAATTAGTGCGGTACCTTAAGGAATCTAATACGCACTGGGTAGAGGAGCTCGACTCCGTACTCTGGGGGCTGCGGACCACGCCGAATCGCACCACCGGATACACACCATTCTTCATGGTGTATGGCGCAGAGGCAGTTTTGCCCTGCGACATAATTCATGACTCACGTCGAGTGCGCATGTACGAAGAAAGAGAAGCCGAGCTCGATCGGTAGGATAGTTTGGACACCTTGGAGGAAGAGCGTGGCGTGGCAAAATCCCGTTCCGCATTCTATCAACAGCAGGCTCGAAGATACCAAAGCAGAGAAGTACGGGCCAAAAATTACAATGTTGGCAAATTAGTTCTACGCCTACAGGACACGAAAAAGGACAAACTCAAGCCCAAGTGGGAAGGTCCCTTCATAATTGACCAAGTCTTGACTGGTGGAGCGTACCGCCTGCGAGATGCATCGGATAACCGACTCGAGCCGAACCCATGGAACACAGCCCGTCTCCGAAGATTCTATGCCTAGCTCCAGACTCTGTGTTCGTCTCCTTCCTCTGTCCATTTTTATATGCTTTCTGTCTTACATTTCTCTCCTTCTCCCCTCTCTCTCTCTCTCTCTCTCTCTCTCTCTCTCTCTCTCTCTCTCTTATAGCCTTTAAAGGCTCATAAAGTGACGTGCTATCCGTGCTCATTAAACCTGGGGGCTTCTTTAAACAGAAGCTTATTTATATGGGCTTCATGCCCAACACATGTGTCACACTTCCGCATGTACCTTTTATTCACCATTATATGCATCGATATGACTTAAGTTTTGGCCAAGCTGGGTTGCCTGGCTCCTGTGCTTACCCCTATGTTCCCGATTGTTTGGCTAGGTGGTAAAGGAGCACCTCTGCGATTGTTACTGCCGAGTCAGCCGGATGTGTACCTCAAACTGGGTGAAGCCGAAAGCTAGCGTTCTTAAGGGAATATTCGGTCGGTGAACTAAAGATGATCTTTTTTTCACTTATTTATCTATACGCCCCAGATGTTTTTCCTGCGTCTCTTTTCGCAGAATGGACATGCACTTTAGGGCATGCCTCCCAGGGAAAGGAACCCCTAACGGAACTATTCTCCCTGGAAGATGTTTCTTACTAACCATGTAATATAACATAACTAGTTGGGCACTTGTCTGTTCAAGCACTAATGACCCCTACGCCTGGTCTCCATGCATACCCCGGTTCTTATATAACCGCGAGGGTATTCGAACGCACTCCGGACCGTCAGGTCCCGAGGTTGAAGCGAAAAGGTCGGCCATGACAAACGATCTACAATCCGGCTAGAAGGCATTACACATGTCAATTAAAATTACATAGTCAATCTGACTGATTGTATTCCTCTTCAATACCATCTAACAGGCTGTCTAGCTCACAGTCCTGTTGGGAATACTTTGCGGCCAATTCTACTTGGCCGTATACTAAGCTCATAGGGATCTCTTTCCCATCGGGCCCCACGGGTCCGACCTCGGCCATGTGGTTTGGGTCAGCCTTCGTGTACCACATCTTCACCATGGCCCAGGCCTCCCTGGCGCCTTGATGGCAGGCCGACATCTTCCACAATCTGAAGTGCCACCGCGCTCCCTTCAGCTTCTCTACAAGCTCTCCAAGGCCTTCGGGCATGGAGACGGATGGCTAGAAGGCCTGGGCGACGCCTTGCATCACCTGCCGAACTCGCTCGTGCAGTTGTGAGAGCTCGGGAAGAAGGTCACCCGTAGAACCGGGCATTTCCTCTGCAGGACGACCTGTTAGCATACCTACAGACATTACTCTGTTAGTCGACTTCCTCGCCGAACTCTTTTTTCAAAGTTCGTTTAAGCACTTACTAAATATGCCGCGTCGAAGCCGCTGATTCTCCTTAACAGAGTCCAACAGCTGGGCACGAACATCCTTCAGTTCAACGCCCAGCTTGGTGTTGGCATCTTGGAGATCGTTCTTCTCTCGCCTCACCTTTGTTAGCATACTCTCACCAGCCTTCAGCTGGCGTAGGAGTTGTTGCTTTTCCGGATTTAATCCGGCGCCATCTACAATTTCATTTGTCAGATTTGCACCCACGCCGCACTTCACAAAATACTTATCTTCCGAAGCGTATATTACCAGAGGGGGTCTCCTTGGGCTCCCCTGCCGCGGCTAGTGCGGCCTCAAGTTGGGCTTTGCACTCTTCCAGCTCCTGGGACAATAGGGTATTCTTTTCTGTAAGAACCTGCATAACAAATGATCCTTAAATAAGTTATTCTAACTGTTTCAAGTCTCGGGGGCTACTGGTATATATATAATTACCAAAATTTTCTTACCCGTATGTCTTTTACACATTGCTCCATGGCTCTGGCTAGACCATTTTGAGCGGCACAGAGATACGCATCTCCCGAATTGAAGGCATCCAATGCCTCTTGGGAGAAACAAGCGTCGCGAAGAACTTTCCGGCGACGCCTGTGGTTCATGGCACTCTCCACCTCGGAATTGGTGGCAGACAGCCTGTCCGCATCCTCTGTCGGAGGAGCGTCCGGTGCGCGCCTTGTGTTCGCCTCCGCTTCCGGACCAGGCTTTGGAGCCTGTCTGGTGGAGGCGCGATTGGCAACCTCTCCGGATATAGTCCGGTGTGGTCTCTTCGTCCTGAAGAGAGCACGAGCGTTAATATGCCTTGAAGGAATAACACCTGGGAATAAGATGGCGCGCTATACCTTTGTGCCGGTGTCTTAGTCCGGACCGCACTTCTTTTCAGCCCGCGGGGCCTTGCCGCCCCTCGTTGGCTAGTCGCCGCAGGCTCGGCCTCCCGTCTCAAGGACCTCCCCTGCAAAACACGGTTGTCATACAACAATCGAAAACACGCGAGGATAGATCCCTTTTCAAAGTGCTGGGACTTCGGTCTCAGTTACTTGTGAGGCTGGGAGTAGCCCTGGGTAATCGGCCGTAATGGCCACCAAGGCGTTGTCCTTGCTCAATTGATGAAACACCCCATCAATCAGCTCCATAAATAAGTCCGGATCCTCTTGAGAGGCCGGGTCGAGGGACCGTCCCGGATCCTCGGGTTGTGGAGGAGGGATGTTTATTTCTTTAACAGCCTGGCGCAGTTCCTGCGTTGAAGTCGTGAGACTAAATATTTAACGATGGGAATATAAAACGGATGGGCAAGTAAAAGTGTCCACTTACCCAACTTGGGGGATTGTACATAGAAAATCCACCCTGTGGGTTGACGCGGAGAAATTCCTCCTCTTCTCCCTTGTACAAAGCAGACAAGATCTTTATTAGAGCGGTAGCCGAATCCGGCCCCTTACGGCTGTGGCAGGTGGCGTCGTCCTCCCCGTTGAAGTCCCACATGGGATGGCCTCTATACTGGAGCGGCTGCACCCCTCCCATGATGCATGCGGCCATGACCCCGATCATGGTCAGTCCGAATGAGCTAACAATCTTATCCGGCCCATCAGGTAAAGAACGTCCTTGTCGATTTCACTTTGAGGGCTCCGTGGACGCCAGCTTAGGCGCTTCTTTAGGGGAGCACTGTCAAACTCAGGGAGGCCAATCCGGACAGGATCCGGCAGCGGGACGTCCTCTATATAAAACCATTCCGAAGGCCAGTCCTCGGATGCCTTCTTTGGGGTTCCGGATAGATATCCGGTCCCGGCGATGCGCCACACTTCGGCTCCGCCCACTTGATATATTGACCCCTTATGAGAACGGGGCACAAGGCAGAATAGCCTTTTCCACAGCGCGAAATGAGCCTCGCAGCCCAAAAACAGCTCGCAAAGGGCTACGAAGCCCGCGATATGCAATATGGAGGCAGGCGTGAGGTTGTGCAGCTGGAGGCCATAGAACTCCAGGAGCCCCCGGAGAAGCGGATGAATTGGAAATCCGAGCCCTCTTATTAAGTAAGGGACAAGGCATACCCGCTCTCCTTTGGAGGGATTGGGGGCGCTCTCCGCTTGCTCTCCGCCATTATAGGTGGCAAGTCCGGCTCGAACCGGGACCATATAGGCCGGGGGGAGAAATCCCTTTGTCTGGAGCGTCACTAGCTCGCTGTGCGGGATGGAGCATCTCTCCCAATCTCCAGGCTGAGGGCTGGAAGGGCGAGAGGAGGAGCTGCGGCGGCCGACCATGATAGAATGGACCTCTGTCGGATACGCTCTGATGAATACTCGCGGAGGGGAGAAGGTGTGGTTTGGATCTAAATCCTCGTCCCCTTAAATAGGCGGCTCATTCACGCGGCTAGGGGTGTAAATATAAAAACACCCTAACTTTTCATATTCGTTTAACACGTGGAAGACGGCCATTATTGGGCGTAGAAGCCAAGGAGCGCTACATTTACAAGAAACCGGACATTATTCAACAGGTACATGGAATTTGGAGGAGAACCCGCTTTGCAATGCCGAAGACAATTTGCGCGCCGGACTCGTCGTCATTGAAGCCTGGTTCGGGGGCTACTGAGGGAGTCCTGGATTAGGGGGTGTCCGAATAGCCGGACTATACCTTCGGCCGGACTCCTGGACTATGAAGATACAAGATTGAAGACTTCGTCCCGTGTCCGAATGGGACTTTCCTTGGCGTGGAAGGCAAGCTTGGCGGTACGGATATGTAGATCTCCTACCATTGTAACCGACTCTGTGTAACCCTAGCCCTCTCCGTGTCTATATAAACCGGAGGGTTTTAGTCCGTAGGAACGACAATCATACCATAGGCTAGCTTCTAGGGTTTAGCCTCCTTGATCTCGTGGTAGATCTACTCTTGTACTACCCATATCATCAATATTAATCAAGCAGGAGTAGGGTCTTACCTCCATCGAGAGGGCCCGAACCTGGGTAAAAACATCGTGTCCCTTGTCTCCTGTTACCATCCGCCTAGACGCACAGTTCAGGACCCCCTACCCGAGATCCACCGGTTTAGACACCGACAGTGATATTGGGGTAATCTATGCATAGGGGTTGATGCACATTTTTGTTCTTGTTTCTTCGGTAGGAACCTTGGGGCACTCTTTGAGGTTCTTTATGTTGGATTGAATATTATGAATCTGAAGTTGTTTGATGCATATCGTATAATTGACCCACGGATACTTGTGGTGACATTGGAGTATCTAGGTGACATTAGGGTTGGTTGATGTGTGTCATATGGTGTTATTTTCCTACGAACTCTAGGGTTGTTTGTGACACTTATAGGAATAGCTCAATGGATTGATCGGAAAGAATAACTTTGAGGTGGTTTCGCACCCTACAAGCAATTTCATCTTATGTTCTCCGTGATAGGCACTTTGGAGTGACTTTTGTCGCCCGTTGAGGGATTGCCATATGATTTAATTATGTTATCATTGTTGAGAGAACTTGCACTAGTGAAAGTATGAACCCTAGGCCTTGTTTTCAAGCATTGCAATACCGTTTTTCTCACTTTTGCTACTTGCTACCTTGTTGTTTCTATATTTTTAGATTACAAAAACCTATATCTACTATCCATATTGCGCATGTATCACCATCTCTTCGCCGAACTAGTGCACCTATACAATTTACCATTGTATTGGGTGTGTTGGGGACACAAGAGACTCTTTTTTGTTTGGTTGCAGGGTTGTTTGAGACAGACCATCTTCATCCTACGCCTCCCACAGATTGATAAACCTTAGGTCATCCACTTGAGGGAAATTTGCTATTGTCCTACAAATCTCTGCACTTGGTGGCCCAACAACGTCTACCGGGATAAATTTGCATAGTAGACATCAACGGTAGCAAGATTGTTGATGTAGATCGACGTCACGATCCTTGCCCCTGCGGCACTCCGGCGCCATCGGGAGAGAGGGGGAGAGAGCCCCCCTCCTCCTCCTTCTTCTTCTTCCTTGGCTCCCCCTAGATGGGAGGAGAGTTCCCCCACTGGTCCATGGCCTCCATGGCGTCGGAGGGGAAAGAGCCCCTCTGAGATTGGATATGTCTCTCTGTTCCCTTCTGTTTTGCTTCCCCGTGATCTGGCCGAAAACTGTTTCTTATATTCCAGGAGATCCGTAACTCCGGTTGCGCTGAAATTTTAACACGATTTTTTTTCGGATATAGGCTTCCTTGCGCCCGAAGTATAGCTCCAACCGACGTTCGAGGAGAGCATAAGACACCTAGGCGCGCCTGGGGCCTGGGGCGCACCCTGGTGGGTTGTGGGCACTGTGGGCCCATGTTTGCATTGATTCCACCTCCCAAAAATCACATATATTCCAAAATAATTCTCCATAAATTTTTATCGTGTTTGGACTTCGTTTGATATGGATTTTCTGTGAAACAAAAAACATGCAAAAAACAGGAACTGGCACTAGGCACTGGATCAATAGGTTAGTCCAATAAATCATATAAAAACTTGCCAAAAATATGTGAAAGTTGTATAATATTGGCATGAAACAATCAAAAATTAAAGATACGATCGAGACGTATGAGCATCCCCAAGCTTAATTCCTGCTCGTCCTCGATAGGTAAATGATAAAGAAGATTTCTTTTTGATGTGGAATGCTACCTAGCATAAACTTGATCATATATCTAATCATGGCATGAATATTAAGGCATAAGTGATTCAAAGCAATAGTCTATAATTTGACATAAAGACATCAATACTCAGGCATCCCAACAAACAATCATGTCTTTCAAACTATCAATGCTAAAGAAAGCTTGTAACACCCCCGGTAATCATGCTACAGTAAACTCCTACTAATGACTGCCAAGTCATCATGATTATTTTGCTAATCATCACTTTGTTCCAAATCAAACTCAAACTCGATTCCAATTGTATGTCAAATTATTTTCTTAAAAATTTAAAAGACAAAAATGTTCATTGGGTTGCAATTCTTCACTAACTAATTATCATGTAGAACACAACATCATTTGACTCACCACTTAATTCCTAGGAAAATATAAAGTGGCCCAACGGCATCTAAAATATCCTTTTCAAAATAAACAAATGGTTATATATTTCCAAACGACCCCAAACGTTGGGTGCTATTTCAAAATGTGGCATTTGATTTATGTACCAAGTTTCAATGTGAACAAAATTCAATTGCTATAAAAAGAAAATGCAAAGTAGTCAATAAAAAGAAAAGAAGAAAAACTACTACTAATGCACTGGGCCCTAGAGGCCACAGTACAGCCCAACGCACTAGGCCACGACCTTTCTTCCATCTCTCGCTAGGGAGAGGCAGAGGAGAGCCGTGGCATGCATCCAGCCGCCATGGCTATGGATGGCCACCACATGCCCTCCCCAGCCCTATAAATACACCCACACGAAACCCTAACTCGCCCTCTTGCATTCCCCACTCTTCCCCCTGTCGCCCCCCTTCTCATCCGCTCTAATTTTAGCTCGAAACCTCATTGGTGACCACAGCCTTATCGTCGTTGCCGCGGCCACCATCGTCGCCGTTGCTCGGGAGTACGTCCATGGGGTCTGCTATTGTCGCCTTCGTCCGTCCCGGGCGTCGATTCAAGCAGGGACGCCGCGACGCTGTCTCCATCTCCATCATCTCCATTCGGCCGCCGCCATCTTGCTGTCGACCTGCACTGTTTTGACTGTACCCGGCCTCACTGAGATCGTCTACAGCCTCTCTGTGAGCCAGTCTTCTGAAACCTCCTCTCTCCGTTGTAGACTCGTCGATGTAGGCGTCGTCTGCGACCTCCCATGGCTGCACCTGTATCTCTTCTTCTGCATATGCTCGCTCGCATATGGCCGCGCCCTTGCCGCGGTGCTCGCTCGCCCGCTTCCGTGCCTGCTGCCGCTGCCACACTGACCCGCTGCCGCAAGCCCCACGCCCGCTCACCGCTGCCGTCTGTGCCCGTGCGCGCTCGGCCGCCCTGCCCGCACCGTTCGCGCCTGCTGCCGCTGCGGGCTTGGATCCTCTGTTGCTGCTAGCGCCGCCACCGCTGCTCTGTCGCCCGCCGACTGCCATGCGCGCGTGCTCGTGCCCTTTCACCCCACTCGCACACGCGCCCTGCCTTTCTCCACCCGCCGCTCGCTGACACCCGACGCCGCCGTGCTCCGCGCCGCTGCTGGCCATGACCCAAGCGCCCCCGCGCAGGCCTGTGATCGCGCCGCCCGCTGCCGGCGATGCCTGCTGGCCAGGGCCGCGCCCTGCGCCCCCCCTCGTGTTGGGCACTGGCTGCCGGCGCTCTCCTGTGAGTGGTTGGGCGTGCTCCCAATCGTGGTCTCTGGCCACTTCACGATTGGGGCCATCCAGGCTATTTGGGGATTAGCCTTTTTTAATTATTAGTTCATTAGTTAGATGGGCCTATGACCAGCGGCCCCCACTTCTAATTAATCTGGTTAATTAAAGTCTAACTAAGTCTAGTCACTGCCAAGTGGCCCCCAGTCACCCCTTTGACTAGTAAAAGCTGACTAGTCAACTGCTGACACAATAGCTGACCAGGCCCACCAGTCAGCCTCTCGGTGGGTATATTTCTATGTACACTTAGCCTATTCTGTTTTAATTTCGGGTTTTTAATAAATCCAGGAATTTGAAAAAAATTAGTTAAACTTTCAAAAGTCATATAGAATAAACCGTAAGTCAGATGAAAAAGTTTTATACATGAAAGTTGCTCAAAACGACGAGGCGAATCCGAATACACGCTCTGTTCGTCCGCCACATGCCCCATATCGTAGCAAACGTGCAACCTTTCCCCTCCATTTCATTTGTCCGAAAATTCCTAACTCCGGGAAAACTTTCCCGGATGTTTCCCCCCTTCGCCAGTATCGCCTAGTACTGCGTTAGGTCACCCCTAGCACCGTGTTTTGCCTTGTTATATTTTGTGATGCTTGTTTGCCCCGTATTTACTATTTCTCCCCCTCTTCTTCTCCGGTGACCCCGAGACCGACGTTGATGCGACTGAGTACGACTACATCCCCGACGACCCCTCCTTGCCAGAGCAACCAGGCAAGCAAACCCTCCTTGAGCATTCTGATATCACCCACTTCTTCCCCTCTCATGCTTGCATTAGAACTGCTACTACTTTATGTATGATCCTACTCTGATGCATAGCCTGTTTTTGATTCCTGCTTTCATACCTTACCTGCTTATCCTAAACTGCTTAGTATAGGTTGGTTAGAGATCCATTAGTAACCCCCACCTTGTCCCAGTTGCCTCACTTTATGTTCAATGATTCGATCAACGTGATCGACGTCCAGGCCCCGACACCGCACATCACCCCCATAGTTGTACGACTCTGCAGAGCTACCATCGAGTGCCGAGGGTGGAACCTCTTACATCACTCCTGATGAGATCTCTGTAGTGTAGCTATATGGTCGAGGTCATCGAGGGTGATTTCCTCCTTAACCACTTACGTTACGACTCTGTCGTGCAACCCATCAAATGTGAACCTCGAGGGTGGATCCTCTTACATTCACCTTGATGATAACATCGAGTGGGATTCACCGGGGGTGATTCCTCGGGCTTTCCCCTTGGTGTTAGACACACAGTTACTATGGTTACTATTACTTTACACTGAACCATGTTACTAAAGATGGGTCGGCCCTGAGGGGTACCCGCGCGAGCTTAATAGCGAGTGATGTGGAGTCGGGTTGACCTGGAAGGTGCCCGCGAGATACTTACGAGGTGTGGCCGGGCATTCTTAGCCCTTGCCGCAAGTACTCGAGACAGGGAAATGGGGTCACATCTTTCGTGAGTCTCTGCTTGTTATCGTGTGCTCCTAATCCACTACGATTTGGATATTTGATCCGAGGGGCCTCTGGCCTGATAGCACTAACCATCACGTGGGCATAGTTTGGGCGTTCTGCGTTGTATACATCAGCCGAAGCTTACTAGACGTCAGCGACTGAGCGGCGCACGCCAGGTTGGACTACGTAAGCTCCTGCCTTGTTTAAGGAGGTAGCTAGGTCTGGTCACCGGCCGCGTACGCAGTGTGCAGGAGTTCCCGAGGAGATGGCCCATGACCCCTGGGGGCATAGGTTTAGTCCGGCGTGCTGGCCTCTCTATTAAGCCAAGGTCGGGTTGCGGCTTATTGTTTGGCCGAGGCTAGACATGACCCAGGAAAGTGTGTCCGGCTGGAGTTAATCGAGCGTGATGGGTAAGTTGGTGCACCCATGCAGGGAAGAAAACATCTATCGATAGCCTGTCCTACGGTAACAGACACTTGGAGTTGTATCCCGATCGATACAACTAGAACTGGATACTTGAGATGAGGAATGGATATGAGAAATGGATAGTATGGCTCTGGGTTGCTTTCTCGCAGGGAGTTGAGAAAGGATCTCTAGCCAAGGTTGATAACTCTACCTACTTTACATTATGTTGATATGTACTCTTCTATATGCTGCAAGATGCTTGCAGATGCTTAAAGATGCTAGTCTTCGATAGGCTAGGCTTTCCCCTTCTCTTCTGGCATTCTATAGTTTAGTCCACAGATACATCCCATTTCCTTTGATACCTATGCATACTTAGTTTAGATCTGATGTAAGTCTTGCGAGTACTTTGGATGAGTACTCACGGCTGCTTGGCTACCTCTTTTCCCTCATACCCGATTGTTGCGACCAGATGACGAGTCCCAGGAGCTAGATGACACCCCTGATGCCTACTACTACCCCGAGGGTGACTACTACTACATGACGGCCGCTGACGACTTGGAGTAGTTAGGAGGCTCCCAAGCAGGAGGCCTTGGCTTTTCCATCATTGTTGCTTTTGTGCTAGCCTTCTTAAGGCAAACCTGTCTAACTTATGTCTGTACTCAGATATTGTTGCTTCCGTTGACTCTTATGTATTCGAGCCCTTGAGGCCCCTGGCTTGTAATATAAAGCTTGTATTATTTTAATTTGTGTCTAGAGTTGTGTTGTGATATCTTCCCGTGAGTCCTTGATCTTGATCATACACATTTGCGTGTATGATTAGTGTACGATCAAATCGGGGGCGTCACAAGTTGGTATCAGAGCCGACTGCATGTAGGATCCCCCTTTCCAACTCCTTGGCCGAAGTTGAGTCTAGTCATCCAAAACTATTTTACTAACTTGGCCGTGTGGCTTACGGGCCCACGTCGCCATTGGGTGGTATTAGGATCTTTTATCCCTCGTATATACTCTGGGGCTCTGATCTCTCTTCTATTTTTGGGTTAAATTATTTTACTAACTCGAACATTGGGATCTCGTGATCACATCCGCACGGAGAGCCCCTTATTTTAGATGATCGCTTGCTGTATCAGAAGATTCCGAAGTTACTCTATGATATTCTCTCGAGGCTTTTTGCCTGTTTCCTTTGCAATTCCCTACCATCAAAATATCTGTATGGATAACTACACACACTTGCCAATCTTACATTCTATCCCATTGATCTTGTTATTACCAGATGCCCTGAACTGCTCTCCTTTGTTCCGAGAATCCTCTGAGCTTACTCCCTTGAAGTTCCTTGTCACCTGAATACCCCTACGGATAACTTTGTGCACCTATCGAGTATCTGCTCATCCTTAGTTGATTTATGGACTTCACAAAAGTCTTCGTAATACGATTCGTACTTGTGAAAATCTTCAGCAGCCTATTATTCTTGAATTTCTTGCTTACTTGCATTATGGTTAATACCATAAGTCTAGTAATCTTATTGTCATCCTTTGTCATTATCATTTTCAGTCCGTTGATACAATATGTTGCGAATGCTCGCAATCCTCAATCAGATCCTAGAATTGATCCTTACGACTCAGACGTCATTTTAACATGTGCTGGATCTCGACCAATCAAATCGCCATCGATTGTACCCCCAAGGCTATTCTACCTATCCATCCCTAATCAGAGCATTGCTTCTGATCCCTTGTCCTGGAATTCATAATTCCTTTGCAATTGAGCTTTGAGTTAGTCAGTTGTTTCTATAATTTGATCTCCTTGCATTCTTTCTTCCTCTGGTTGAATACTGATGCTCACATCAGATCCCTTGTGGACCACCAGACCCCCTTTTTCGGATTTTATCCGACAACGTCCTTCATATTCAATAAGCTTGAGAGCCTTTCCTCGGATACATAATACTTTTGGTAAATGGTATCCTCAGCTTTCTCAAGCATGCTCTACTACCGAGATTGTGTTATTTATTCTTGAAATTTATGATATATGATCCTAAGATGCCCCGAGGGGTTGAACCTATGCCTTCCCTAACCTGTGTGAACTCGAAAGTTATGCGGGTTATACTCTACTGGCTTTTCGTCAGATAAAATTTCAAAACTACAGCTTCATCAAGAGCGAGAAGTAAAATGAAAGGTTATGCATTGTAGAAGTGGGAGTCGACCCTGAACCTTTTTGTTCATGCACACGGACACGGTTGATAACCCACAAGTATAGGGGATCGCAACAGTTTTAGAGGGTAGAGTATTCAACCCATATTTATTGATCCGACACAAGGGGAGCCAAAGAATATTCTGAAGTATTAGCAGCTGAGTTGTCAATTCAACCACACCTGGAAACTTAATATCTGCAGCAAAGTGTTTAGTAGCAAAGTAATATGATAGTAGTGATAACGGTAGCAAAAGGTAATAGTAGTAAAAGTAATGTTTTTGGTATTTTGTAGTGATGATAGCAATAGCAACGGGAAAGTAAATAAGCGAAGAACAATATATGGAAAGCTCGTAGGCAATGGATCGGAGATGGAGAATTATGCCGGATGCGGTTCATCATGTAACAGTCATAACCTAGGGTGACACAGAACTAGCTCCAGTTCATTGATATAATGTAGGCATGTATTCCGAACATAGTCATACATGCTTATGGAAAAGAACTTGCATGACATCTTTTGTCCTACCCTCCCGTGGCAGCAGGGTCCTTACGGAAACTAAGGGATATTAAGGCCTCCTTTTAATAGAGAACCGGAACAAAGCATTAACACATAGTGAATACATGAACTCCTCAAACTACGGTCATCACTGGTAAGTATCCCGATTATTGTCACTTCGTGGTTAACGGATCATAACACATAATAGGTGACTATAGACTTGCAAGATAGGATCAAGAACACTCATATATTGATGAAAACATAATAGGTTCAGATCTGAAATCATGGTACTCGGGCCCTAGTGACAAGCATTAAGCATAGCAAAGTCATAGCAACATCAATCTCAGAACATAGTGGATACTAGGGATTAAACCCTAACAAAACTAACTCGATTACATGATAGATCCCATCCAACCCATCACTGTCCAGCAAGCCTACGATGGAATTACTCACGCACGGTAGTGAGCATCATGAAATTGGTGATGGAGGATGGTTGATCATGACGATGGCGATGGATTCCCCTCTCCAGAGCCCCGAACGGACTCCAGATCAGTCCTCCTGAGAGGTTTTAGGGCTTGGCAGCGGCTCCGTATCGTAAAACGCGATGATTTCTTCTCTCTGATTTTTTTCTCATCGAAACTCAATATGTGGAGGTGGAGTTGGAGTCGGAGACGCAATAGGGGGCCCACGAGGTAGGGGGCGCGCCCTAGGGGTGCATGCCCCCCACCCTCGTGGCAAGACAGTGGGCCCCCTGGCCTTCATGTTTGGCAGGTATTTTTCTTATTTTCTGAAAAGTGTCTCCGTGAAGTTTCATGTCATTCCGAGAACGTTTGCTCCTGCACATAAACAACACCATGGTAGTTCTGCTGAAAACAGCGTCAGTCCGGGTTAGTTCCATTCAAATCATGCAAGTTAGAGTCCAAAACAAGGGCAAAAGTGTTTGGAAAAGTAGATACGTTGGAGACGTATCAACTCCCCCAAGCTTAAACCTTTGCTTGTCCTCAAGCAATTCAGTTGACAAACTGAAAGTGATAAAGAAAAACTTTTACAAACTCTGTTTGCTCTTGTTGTTGTAAATATGTAAAGCCAGCATTCAAGTTTTCAGCAAAGATTATAACTAACCACATTCGCAATAACGCATAGGTCTCAAGTTACTCATATCAATAGCATAATCAACTAGCGAGCCATAATAATAAAACTCGGATGACAACACTTTCTCAAAACAATCATAATATGATATAACAAGATGGTATCTCGCTAGCCCTTTTTGAGACCGCAAAACATAAATGCAGAGCACCTTTAAAGACCAAGGACTGACTGGACATTGTAATTCATGGTAAAAGAGATCCAGTCAAGTCATACTCAATGTAAACTAACAATAATGAATGCAAATGACAGCAGTGCTCTCCAACTGGTGCTTTTTAATATGAGGATGATGACTCAGCATAAAAGTAAATGGATAGGCCCTTCGCAGAGGGAAGCAGGGATTTGTAGAGGTGCTAGAGCTCGGTTTTGAAATAGAGGTGAATAATATTTTGAGCGGTATACTTTCATTGTCAACATAACAACCAAGAGATGGCGATATCTTCCATGCTACACACATTATAGGCGGTTCCCAAACAGAATGGTAACGTTTATACTCCCGCTTCCACCACAAGCATCAATCCATGGCTTGCTCGAAACAACGAGTGCCTCCAACTAACTAGAGTCCCAGGGGGAGTTTTGTTTGCAATTATTTTGATTTAGTTTGCATAAAGCATGGGACTGGGCATCCCGATGACCAGCCATTTATCTCGTGAGTGAGGAGCGGAGTCCACTCCTCTTGAGAATAACCCGCCTAACATGGAAGATACATACAACCCTAGTTGATACATGAGCTATTCGAGCATTCAAAATAGGATATTTATTTGAAGGTTTAGAGTTTAGCACATACAAATTTACTTGGAACAATAGGTATATACCGTATATAGGTAGGTATAGTGGACTCATGTGGAATAACTTTGGGGTTTAAGGGATTGGATGCACAAGCAGTATTCCCGCTTAGTACAGGTGAATGCTAGCAAAAGACTGGGAAGCGACCAGCTAGAGAGCGACAATAGTCATGAACATGCATTAAAATTAATCAACACCGAATGCAAGCATGAGTAGGGTATAATCCACCATGAACATACATATCGTGAATGCTATGTTGGTTTTGTTTCAACTACATGCGTGAACATGTGCCAAGTCAAGTCACTTAAATCATTCAGAGGAATATACCACCCTATCATACCACATCATAACCATTTTAATAGCATGTTGGCATGCAAGGTAAACCATTATAACTCATAGCTAATCAAGCATGGCACAAGAAACTATGATCTCTAGTTGTCATTGCAAACATGTTTATTCATAATAAGCCGAATCAAGAATGATGAACTAATCATATTTAAAAAAACAAAAGAGGTCGAGTTCATACCAGCTTTTCTCATCTCAGTCAGTCCATCATATATCATCACAATTGCCTTTCACTTGCACAACCGAACGATGTGAATAATAATAATAGTGCACGTGCATTGGACTAAGCTGGAATCTACAGGCATTCAATAAACAGGAGAAGACAAGGCAATATGGGCTCTTTTGTCAGATCAACAATAATGCATATAAGAGCCACTTCAACAATTTAATTATGGTCTTCTCCTATCGACCCCCAAAGAAAAGAAAAGAAATAAAACTATTTACACGGGAAAGCTCCCAACAAGCAAAAGAAGAACATGAAATATTTTGGGTTTTCTTTTTAATTACTACTACAAGCATGAAAAGTAAATTAATTAAAAGCTGCAACTAATTTTTTTTGTTTTTCTTAGGGTTTATTAAACACACAAGAAGAAAGCATAAAAAGGAAAATAACCTAGCATGGATGATACAATGAAAAAGTATGAGCACCGACATCTAGCAATGAGTGTGTGAACATAAATGTAATGTTGGTGGGAAATACGTACTCCCCCAAGCTTAGGCTTTTGGCCTAAATTGGTCTATGGCCACGGCTGGCCTGGCGGATATCCATAATAGTAGTTGGGGTCGTACTGTGATGCAGCAGCTATCGCCTGCTGAGCTGCAGCGTGGCGACTAGCGGCCTCCTCTCTCCTCTCGTACTCATCTGCCTCCTCTCTGGTAATAGTATATCCTCTTCTTGCCTGATAATCAAAGAAAGCAGGAGCGGGGAGAGTAATATGGACAGCACGGCGTCTGTCAATGATTAGTCGATACAGGAGAGGTGATTCGTTCCTCTCGACAAACTGGTGGTGAACCACAACATTAAAATCTAGATAGGCAGGAGGTAATTCAATGTCATCTTCGCGCACATCTATACCAAGAAAATTAGCTACGCGGGTTGCATAAATTCCACCAAAGAAATCTCCATTACGTCTATTAAGATGCAACCTACGTGCAACAATGGCTCCCAAATTATATGATTTGTCTCCTAACACAGCACTCCTAAGAATACTAAGATCAGGGACACACATGTGACTTGCCTCATCTTTACCATTTATGCATCTACCTATAAATAGAGCAAAATAATGTATAGCAGGAAAGTGAATGCTCCCTATGGTAGCTTGTGTAATATCTCTAGATTCTCCCACAGTTATGTTAGCAAGAAAATCTCTAAATTCAGATTTACGAGGATCCCTTATACTACCCTATTGCGGAAGTTTGCATGCAGTGGTAAAATCCTCCAAGTCCATGGTATAAGATTTATCATAAACATCAAACAGGACAGTTGGAGAATTACGTGAAGTTGAAAATTCAAACCTCCTCACAAAGGAGCTAGTGAGCTCATGATACTGACTGCACTTCTCTTCCTCGAAGCTCACGAGATCAGCGTTACGCAAATATGCGTTGAATTCTTATTTTATTCCCACTCGATCCGTAAAATTTTTAGAAGGCCACTCACAAGGACGCACTGGAGCGTCTCTTGGTGGCTCTTCGTCAGCATCACGCATTGCAAGCCTGGGTCCTTGCTTCTTGGAAGAACCACCTTGGAACATTTTCCTAAGCATTTTTCTACCTCTGAATTTTTTTAGTAACTTCAAAATAAAAGTAAACAAACTCAATAATATTGATATCAACTACTCCTACAAGTGCCTAGGGCATATATCATGCATCAAAAACTACTTTTGACCATATAAATTTGACATGCAAGCTCAAGAACAGGATCACCTAAGCAGCAAAAATTTGCAATGAATAAAGCACTAAAACAAAAACTAATTGGACCAATGGAGGAGTCACATAACAAGGAACAATCTCCCCAAGCAGTTTTGTGAGAGGTGCTTTGAGCAAGGAGATCGAAAATGGCAGTAAAACGAGCTTGGACTCGGGTTTGAGCTGGTTTTCTGTGTTTGCGGGAGGAAGAAGGAGTGTGTGGATGAAAGGATAAGTGGAGGAGGGCCACCATGGGCCCACGAGGAAGGGGGGCGCGCCCTCCACCCTTGTGGCAAGGTGGCTGCCCCCCCTGGTGTGTTCTTTGTTCCATAAATCCTCAAATATTCTAGAAAAAATCATATTTAATTTTCAGGGCATTTGGAGAACTTTTATTTTCGAGGTATTTTTTATATTGCATGGATAATCAGATAACAGACAGAAAAATTATTTATTTTATTTTATTTAATATAAATAATAGAAAGTAAAAGTGGGGTATAGAAGGTTTTGCCTTCTAGTTTCATCCATCTCATGATCATCAAAAGGAATCCACTAACAAGGTTGATCAAGTCTTGTTAACGAACTCATTCCGAGTAACATGGAACCGGAGAAATTTCAAATAACACTAGGTTACCTCAACGGGGATATGCACATCCCCAGTAATAAGAATATCATATTTCTTCTTGACAGTAGGAAGAGGAAATTCAAAACCTCCAAATATAATCGATGGAATTTTTCTAATTGAGTTGATACTATGGACTTGAGGTTGTTTCCTCGGAAAGTGTACCGTATGCTCATTACCATTAACATGAAAAGTGACATTGCCTTTAGTGCAATCAATAACAGCTCCTACAGTATTCAAAAAGGGTCTTCCAAGAATAATAGACATACTATCGTCCTTGGGAATATCAAGAATAACAAAGTCCGTTAAAATAGTAACGTTTGCAACTACAGCAGGCACATCCTCACAAATACTGACAGGTATAGCAGTTGATTTATCAGCCATTTGCAAAGATATTTCAGTAGGTGTCAACTTATTCAAATCAAGTCTACGATATAAAGAGAGAGGCATAACACTAACACCGGCTCCAAGATCACATAAAGCAGTTTTAACATAATTTCTTTTAATGGAGCATGGTATAGTGGGTACTCCTGGATCTCCAAGTTTCTTTGGTATTCGACCCTTAAAAGTATAATTAGCAAGCATGGTGGAAATTTCAGCTTCCGGTATCTTTCTTTTATTTGTAATAATATCTTTCATATACTTAGCATAAGGATTGGTTTTGAGCATATCAGTTAATCGCATATGCAAAAAGATAGGTCTAATCATTTCAGCAAAGCGCTCAAAATCCTCATCATCCTTTTTCTTGGATGGTTTGGGAGGAAAAGGCATGGGTTTCTGAACCCATGGTTCTCTTTCTTTACCATGTTTCCTAGCAACAAAGTCTTTTTTATCATAACGTTGATTCTTTGATTGTGGGTTATCAAGATCAACAGCAGGTTCAATTTCTATATCATTATCATTACTAGGTTGAGCATCACCATGGACATTATTATTAACATTATCACTAGTTTCAGGTTCATTACCATATTGTGTTTCAGCATCAAAAATAGAAATATCATTTGGATTCTCAGGTGTTTCCACAATAGGATCACTAGAAGCATGCAAAGTCCTATCATTTTTCTTTTCCTTTTTTTAGAAGAGCTAGGTACATCTATATTATTTCTCTGAGAATCTTGCTCAATTCTCTTAGGATGGCCTTCAGGATACAAAGGTTCCCGGGTCATTCTACCAGTTCTAGTAGCCACTCTAACAGCATTATCATTATTTTTACTATTCAATTCATTGAGCAAATCATTTTGAGCTTTAAGTACTTGTTCTACTTGAGTGGTAACCATAGAAGCATGTTTACTAATAAGTTTAAGTTCACTCTTAACATTAGCCATATAATCACCCAAGTGTCCAAGCATATTTGAGTTGTATTTTAATTGTCTACCAAAATAAGCATTAAAATCTTCTTGCTTAGCCATAAATCTATCAAACTCATCTAAGCATGGGCTAGCAATTTTAGTAAATGGGATCACAGCTTTATCATATCTATAGAGAGAATTTACCTTTACTACCTGTGTCGAGTTATCAAGACCATGAGTTTCTTCAATAGTAAAGGATTAAGATGATATGTTTCTTCAACAGGCGGTTAATTAAGACCATGTATTTCTTCAATAGGAGGTAAATTCTTAACATCTTCAGCTTTAATACCTTTTTCTTTCATAGATTTCTTTGCCTCTTGCATATCTTCAGGACTGAGAAATAGAATACCCCTCTTCTTCGGAGTTGGTTTAGGAACAGGCTCAGGAATTGGCTCTGGAGGTGTCCAATTATTTTCATTTGCCAACATATTATTCAATAGAATTTCAGCTTCATCGGATGTTCTTTCCCTGAAAATAGAACCAACACAACTATCCAGGTAATCTCTGGAGGCATCGGTTAGTCCATTATAAAAGATATTAAGTATTTCATTTTTCTTGAGAGGATGATCAAGCAAAGCATTAAGTAATTGGAGAAGCCTCCGCCAAGCTTGTGGGAGACTCTCTTCTTCGATTTGCGCAAAATTATATATATCCCTTAAAGCAGCTTGTTTCTTATGAGCAGGGAAATATTTAGCAGAGAAGTAATAAATCATATCCTGGGGACTACGCACACAACCAGGATCAAGAGAATTAAACCATATTTTAGCATCACCCTTTAATGAGAACGGAAATATTTTGAGGATGTAAAAGTAGCAAGTTCTCTCATCTTTAGTGAACAGGGTAGCTATATCATTCAATTTAGTAAGATGTGCCACTACAGTTTCAGATTCATAACCATGAAAAGGATCAGATTATACCAAAGTAATTATATCAGGATCAACAGAGAATTCATAATCCTTATCAGTAACAAAGATAGGTGAAGTAACAAAAGCACGGCCAGGTTTCATTCTATCATTTAGGGATTGCTTACTCCATTTAGCTACTAATTTTTTTAGTTCAGTTCTATTTCTGCAAGCTAAAATGGCTAAAGAAGCATCTTGATCAAATACATAACCCTTAGGAATAGCAAGTGGTTCTTCATCATCACTTTCATCAGTATCATCAGATTCAATATTTTCAATTTCTCTAGCCCTAGCAAGTTGTTCATCAAGAAAATCACTAAGTGGCATAGTAGTATCAGGCATAGAGGTAGTTTCATCATAAGTATCATGCATAGCAGAAGTGGCATCATCAATAACATGCGACATATCAGAACGAATAGCAGAAGCAGGTGTAGGTGTCGCAAACTTACTCATAACAGAAGGTGAATCAAGTGCAGAGCTAGATGGAAGTTCCTTACCTCCCCTCGTAGTTGAGGGATAGATCTTGGTTTTTGGATCTCTCAAGTTCTTCATAATGATAAGCTGATATATATCCGAAGTGACTCAAAGAATAGAGCTATGGTCCCCGGCAACGGCGCCAGAAAAAGGTCTTGATAACCCACAAGTATAGGGAATCGCAACCAATTTCGAGGGTAGAGTATTCAACCCAAATTTATTGATTCGACACAAGGGGAGCCAAAGAATATTCTCAAGTATTAGCAACTGAGTTGTCAATTCAACCACACCTGGAAACTTAATATCTGTAGCAAAGTGTTTAGTAGCAAAGTATTATGATAGTAGTGATAACGGTAGCAAAAGGTAACAGTAGTAAAAGTAATGTTTTTGGTATTTTGTAGTGATGATAGCAATAGCAATGGGAAAGTAAATAAGCGAAGAACAATATATGGAAAGCTCGTAGGCAATGGATCGAAGATGGAGAATTATGCCGGATGCGGTTCATCATGTAACATTCATAACCTAGGGTGACACAGAACTAGCTCCAGTTCATTGATATAATGTAGGCATGTATTCCGAACATAGTCATACGTGCTTATGGAAAAGAACTTGCATGACATCTTTTGTCCTACCCTCCCGTGGCAGCGGGGTCCTTACGGAAACTAAGGTATATTAAGGCCTCCTTTTAATAGAGAACCGGAACAAAGCATTAACACATAGTGAATACATGAACTCCTCAAACTACGGTCATCACCGGTAAGTATCCCGATTATTGTCACTTCGGGGTTAACGGATCATAACACATAATAGGGATCAAACCCTAACAAAACTAACTCGATTACATGATAGATCCCATCCAACCCATCACCGTCCAGCAAGCCTACGATGGAATTACTCACGCACGGCGGTGAGCATCATGAAATTAGTGATGGAGGATGGTTGATGATGACGGTAGCGATGGATTCCCCTCTCCGGAGCCCCGAACGGACTCCAGATCAGCCCTCCCGAGAGGTTTTAGGGCTTGGCGGCGGCTCCGTATCGTAAAACGCGATGATTTCTTCTCTCTGATTTTTTTCTCATCAAAACTTAATATATGGAGGTGGAGTTGGAGTCGGAGACGCAATAGGGGGCCCACGAGGTAGGGGGGCGCGCCCTAGGGGGGCAGGCGCGCCCCCCACCCTCGTGGAAAGACGGTGGGCCCCCTGGCCTTCATCTTTGGCAGGTATTGTTCTTATTTTCTGAAAAGTGTCTCCGTGAAGTATCAGGTCATTCCGAGAACGTTTGCTCCTGCACATAAATAACACCATGGTAGTTCTGCTGAAAACAGCGTCAGTCCGGGTTAGTTCCATTCAAATCATGCAAGTTAGAGTCCAAAACAAGGGCAAAAGTGTTTGGAAAAGTAGATACGTTGGAGACGTATCAACGGTGTGGAACTTATCATGAAAGCTTCTTGCAAGGATATTTAATCATTTGAATAATTCTTCCGGTATCGTGAATTGGATTCCTTGTAGTTATGGTCCCGACCATATTTCCTCCTTGATCCCATTTACGGGATAAGTTACAATTACTTATCCTCTGCAAATCATTCCCCCGTCCAACCTCTACTCCGATTTACCTTCTGGCATTACACCTAGTACTTGATAGTGGGAAGCTTTATACCCCATCACATCATTCCTAGCCTGATCGGCTATATTTTTATCATGTCAACTTTCAACTGTGCTACCTGGTCCTTATGCCCGGAGCAACTTCCGACGATGAGCTAAGCTTACGTCGATCTTCCTCATCTTATCATTTCACCTTGAACAACAAGCTTAATTTCGAGTTTGTGTCATACCCATGGTTCCAATAAGCTTTGTATTCATCATTCCTTTGACTGGATCTGATTGCCGATCGATTACATCTTCATGAAATATCTCGACAAATGTGTCGTGATCATCATCAACATTCTGAGCTTTTCCAGGACATCAATCGAATTCATGATGAGAAATACAATCCTTCCCCTCGATGATTTATGTTATCATTGACAACATTCTTGCCTTCCCCAACACAAACTTGTTCATATAATTTTGGAATTACATCCTTTTGGCATGTAGATGGATTGTGGCTGAGCCCGTCGGCCACACCCTTATCTTTTCCCTGCTAAAATTGTATGACTTATTTTCTAAGTTGTTTCCGATGGATCCTTGGTGTATCCAAAGTCTGGCATTTTCTTGAAACCATGTCAACGCTATCTCGAAGCATGTCTATGGTACTTCGATTTTCAATAGAAACATTTGAAGCACAATGCTAAATTTTCCTTATCAATTATCCAAACACCTTTGTATGGGTAATGTCATGAAATTTCTCTCCCCTTACCTAAAGAGTTTTCTACCTTATATCCTGTCATGGATATCATGCTCTGTTTATCCTTGGGAAGGATATACCCTTGAAATATGTGTTTAAACACATTTTCCTTTCCATTGTTTTGTTTGATCGGATAATCATATTTTCATTTCCATTGTTTGGTTTAACCTTTCTTGTGATCTATATGATCTAAGCGACAATATTCCCTTGCTTATGTAAACACCTCGGTGTACAATTCTGACAGTAAGACCCTGTTCCTTTTCTTGATGACCTTCCGATAACCACTGATGGACGAGAACTTTGCCTATTAGTCCGCCTCGTTCAACGAGCAGGAAAGTTGTTCTCTTTGTCCCTCGCCCTTGGTATCGATGTTGTTGTCGACATAACTGATAGGCTTTCCCCTGACATGCCTTGCTTACATGTTCGTGTAAGACGTCATCGCATTCCTACTTTTAACCCACATGGTGGGCTCATAACCCATAGTTCCACATGATCGAAACCTGACTCTCCTGCACACCGCCTGGTTTCCCAAGTTTTTCCTCGCGTGTGGCCTCGTATGTAATTCACGGGCCACCTTCCTAGTGATCTACTCTAGTATCAAAGGCAATTTTTTTCGTTGCTCCGAACCCTTCTCTCCTTCTGATTAGGCATAGAGTGATTGCCTGCTCATTCAAAACCTCTCTTGGAACTTTCTGACTTTGCTCTCGCTATTTTCTTAACTTTCAATTCGAGAGTTACTTTCCGCCATCTTCCCTGATGTTATCTACTAGATAAGCAATATTATGGAGGACCGTTCTCCCGAGGTTACCCCTTGTCCTTTCTAAAGTATGATGAAGACCCAGAAGAAAGGATGAGGACTTCATCATAATGATTTGTAACAGAGGAATGAAGACATAAATGAAAAGGGACCACCTTCGAGAAGAGCAACCAAGAACGAGAACATTCGTTAGAATTTCATTACCAAACTTTCCCCCTTACTGCACCTCTTAAATCTCAGGACGAGATTTCTTATAGTGGAGGATATTTGTAACACCCCCGGTAATCATGCTACAGTAAACTCCTACTAATGACTGCCAAGTCATCAAGATTATTTCGCTAATCATCACTTTGTTCCAAATCAAACTCAAACTCGATTCCAATTGCATGTCAAATTATTTTCTTCGAAATTTAAAAGACAAAAATGTTCATCGGGTTGCAATTCTTCACTAACTAATTATCATGTAGAACGCAACATCATTTGACTCACCACTTAATTCCTAGGAAAATATAAAGTGGCCCAACTGCATCTAAAATATCCTTTTCAAAATAAACAAATAGTTATATATTTCCAAACGACCCCAAACGTTGGGTGCTATTTCAAAATGTGGCATTTGATTTATGTACCAAGTTTCAATGTGAACAAAATTCAATTTCTGTAAAAAGAAAATGCAAAGTAGTCAATAAAAAGAAAAGAAGAAAATCTGGTACTACTGCACTCGGCCCTAGTGGCCACAGTACAGCCCAACGCACTAGGCCACGACCTTTCTTCCATCTCTCACTAGGGAGAGGAAGAGGAGAGCCGTGGCGTGCATCCAGCCGCCATGGCTATGGATGGCCACAACATGACCTCCCCAGCCCTATAAACACACCCACGCGAAACCCTAACTCGCCCTCTTGCGTTCACCACTCTTCCCCCTATCGCCCCCTTCTCATCCGCTCTAATCTGAGCTCGAAACCTCATTGGTGACCACAGCCTTATGGTCGTTGCCGCGGCCACCGTCGTCGCCGTTGCTCGGGAGTACGTCCATGGGGTCTGCCACGGTCGCCTTTGTCCGTCCCGGGCGTCGATTCAAGCAGGGACGCCGCGACGCCATCTCCATCGCCATCATCTCCGTTCGGCCGCCGCCATCTCGCTGTCGACCTGCACTGTTTTGGCCGTCCCCGGCCTCGCCGAGATCGTCTACGGCCTCTCTGTGAGCCACTCTTCCGAAACCCCCTCTTTCCGTTGTAGACTCGTCGATGTAGTCGTCGTCTGCGACCTCCCATGGCTGCACCTGTATCTCTTCTTCCGCACATGCTCGCTCGCGTATGGCCGCGCCCTTGCCACGGTGCCCGCTCGCCCGCTTCCGTGCCTGCTGCCGCTGCCACACTGACCCGCTGCACCACGCCCCAGGCCCGCTCGCCGCTGCCGCCTGCGCCCGTGCGCGCTCGGCCGCCCCTGACCACGCCGTGCGCGCCTGCTGCCGCTGCGGGCTTGGATCCTCTGCTGCTGCTAGCGCCGCCACCGCTGCTCTGTCGCCCGCTGACTGCCATGCGCGCGTGCTCGTGCCCTTTGACCCCACTCGCACACACGCCCTGCCTTCCTCCGCCCATCGCTCGCTGACACCCGACGTCGCCGTGCTCCGTGCCGTTGCTGGCCGTGACCCAAGCGCCTCCACGCAGGCCTGTGATCGCGCCGCCCGCTGCCGGCGATGCCTGCTGGCCAGGGCCGCGCCCTGCGCCCCCCTCGCATTGGGCACCGACCGCCGGCGCTCCCTCGTGAGCGGTTGGGCGTGCTCCCAGTCGTGGCCTCTGGCCACTTCACGATTGGGGCCGGCCAGGCTATTTGGGGATTAACCTTTTTTTAATTATTAGTTTCATTAGTTAGATGGGCCTATGACCAGCGCCCCCCACTTCTAATTAATCTGGTTAATTAAAGTCTAACTAAGTCTAGTCACTGCCAAGTGGCCCCCAGTCACCCCTTTGACTAGTCAAAGCTGACTAGTCAACTGCTGAGTCAATAGCTGACCAGGCCCACCAGTCAGCCTCTTGGTGGGTATATTTCTGTGTACACTTAGCCTATTCTGTTTTAATTTCGGGTTTTAATAAATCCAGGAATTTGAAAAAAATTAGTTAAACTTTCAAAAACCATATAGAATAAACTGTAAGTCAGATGAAAAAGTTTTATACATGAAAGTTGCTCAGAACGACGAGACGAATCCGAATACGCGCTCCGTTCGTCCGCCACATGCCCCTATCATAGCGAACGTGCAACCTTTCCCCTCCGTTTCATCTGTCCGAAAATGCCTAACTCCGGGAAAACTTTTCCGGATGTTTCCCCCCTTCGCCAGTATCGCCTAGTACTGCGTTAGGTCACCCCTAGAACTGTGTTTTGCCTTGTTATATTTTGTGATGATTGTTTGCCCCGTATTTACTGTTTCTTCGCCCTCTTCTTCTCCGGTAGACCCCGAGACCGACGTTGATGCGACCGAGTATGACTACATCCCCGACGACCCCTCCTTGCCAGAGCAAGCAGGCAAGCAAACCCTCCTTGAGCATTCCGATATCTCCCATTTCTTTCTCTCTCATGCTTGCATTAGAACTGCTACTGCTTTATGTATGATCCTACTCTCATGCATAACCTGTTTTGATTCCTGCTTATCCTAAACTGCTTAGTATAGGTTGGTTAGAGATCCATCAGTGACCCCCACCTTGTCCCAGTTGCCCCGCTTTATGTTCAATGACTCGATCAACGTGATCGGTGTCCAGGCCCCGACACCGCACATCACCCCCTAGTTGTACGACTCTGCAGAGTTACCATCGAGTGCCGAGGGTGGAACCTCTTACATCACTCCTGATGAGATCTCTGTAGTGTAGCTATACGTTCGAGATCATCGAGGGTGATTTCCTCCTTAACCACTTCCGTTACGGCTCTGTCGTGCAACCCATCAAATGTGAACCTCGAGGGTGGATCCTCTTACGTTCACCTTGATGATAACATCGAGTGGGATTCACCGGGGGTGATTCCTCGGGTTTTCCCCTTGGTGTTAGACACACAGTTACTATGGTTACTATGACTTTACACTGAACCATGTTACTAAAGACGGGTTGGCCCTGAGGGGTACCCGCGCGAGCTTAATAGCGAGTGATGTGGAGTCGGGTTGACCTGGAAGGTGCCCGCAAGATACTTATGAGGCGTGGCCGGGCATTCTTAGCCCTTGCCGCAAGTACTCGAGACGGGGCAACAGGGTCACATCTTTCGTGAGTTTCTGCTTGTTACCGCGTGCTCCTAATCCACTACGATTTGGATATTTGATCCGAGGGGCCTCTGGCCTGATAGCACTAACCATCACGTGGGCATAGTATGGGCGTTCTGCGTCGTATACATCAGCCGAAGCTCACTAGACGTCAGCGACTGAGCGGCGCGCGCCGGGTTGGACTACGTAAGCTCCTGCCTTGTTTAAGGAGGTAGCTAGGTCTGCTCACCGGCCGCGTACGCAACGTGCAGGAGTTCCCGGGGAGATGGCCCATGACCCCTGGGGGCATAGGTTTAGTCCGGCGTGCTGGCCTCTCTATTAAGCCTAGGTCGGGTTGTGGCGTATTGTTTGGCCGAGGCCGGGCATGACCCAGGAAAGTGTGTCCGGCCGGAGTTAATCGAGCGTGATGGGTAAGTTGGTGCACCCCTGCAGGGAAGAAAACATATATCGATAGCCTGTCCTACGGTAACAGACACTTGGAGTTGTATCCCGATCAATACAACTAGAACTGGATACTTGAGATGAGGAATGGATATGAGAAATGGATAGTATGGCTCTGGGATTGCTTTCTCGCAGGGAGTCGAGAAAGGATCTCTGGCTGAGGTTGATAACACTACCTACTTTACATTATGTTGATCTATACTCTTCTATATGCTGCAAGATGCTTGAAGATGCTAGTCTTCGATAGGCTAGGCTTTCCCCTTCTCTTCTGGCATTTTGCAGTTTAGTTCACATATACAGCCCATTTCCTTTGATACCGATGCATACTTAGTTTAGATCTGATGTAAGTTTTGCGAGTACTTTGGATGAGTACTCACGGCTGCTTTGCTACCTCTTTTCCCCCATACCCGATTGTTGCGACCAGATGACGGGTCCCAGGAGCTAGACAACACCCTGATGCCTACTGCTACCCCGAGGGTGACTACTACTACGTGACGACCGCTGACGACTTGGAGTAATTAGGAGGCTCCCAAGCAGGAGGCCTTGCCTTTTCGATCGTTGTTGCTTTTGTGCTAGCCTTCTTAAGGCAACTTGTCTAACTTATGTCTGTACTCAGATATTGTTGCTTCCGCTGACTCTTATGTATTCGAGCCCTCGAGGCCCCTGGCTTGTAATATAAAGCTTGTATTATTTTAATTTGTGTCTAGAGTTGTGTTGTGATATCTTCCCGTGAGTCCTTGATCTTGGTCGTACACATTTACGTGTATGATTAGTGTACGATCAAATCGGGGGCGTCACAAAGCTATCCCTACAAAATCATATAGTCTTGTCATGCTGTGTCTTCTTAACACAAAGTATTTATTATGCACAACCCCGATGACAAGCCGAGTAATTGGTTCATACTTTTTAACGCGCTTCAGCTTTTTCAGCCCTCATGCAATACATGAGCGCAAGCCATGGATATAGCACCACGGGTGGAATAGAGTATGATGACAGGGGTAAATATAGAGAAGACAAAAAAGTAAGAAAGTCTCACATCGACGCGGCTAACCAACGGGCTATGGAGATGCCCATCAATTGATATCAATGCGAGGAGTAGGGACTGCCATGCAACAGATGCACTAAGAGCTATAAGTGTATGAAAGCTCAGTATGAAAACTAAGTGGGTGTGCATATAATCCTATAATGAAAAATTCCCACTAGTATATGAAGGTGACAACATAGGAGCCTCTCCATATGAAAAACATGGTGCTACTTTGAAGCACAAGTGTGGAACTAGCATGCCCCTTCTCTTTTTATTTCTTTTCTTTTTTCTCTCTCATTGTCCGGAGTCTCATCCCGACCTGTGGGGGAATCATAGTCTCCATCATCCTTTCCTCACTGGGTCAATGCTCTAATAATGAAAATTGGTGATCATCACACTTCTATTTACTTATAACTCAAAAGAAATAAAAATTACAACTCGAGACCTATAACAATATATGAATCTATATGAATGCCATTGACAGTGTACCAGGATGTGCAATGATTTAGCGTCACATGTATAAAAACTAATGAACGGTGGCTGAGCCACAACTACTATGTCAGCTATATGATCATGCAAAGCAATATGACAATGAATGCTCAAGTCATTAAAATGGAAGCGATGGAAGTTGCATGGCAATATATCTCAGAATGGCTATGGAAAGGCCATAATAGATAGGTATGGTGGCTCCTTTGAGGAAGATATAATCATGCTTATGTGTGATAGAGCGTATCATATCACGGGGTTTGGATATACTAGCGAAGTTTGCACCGCCTCTCGAGGTGAGAAAGGGCAATGCATGATACCGTAGAGGCTAGCAAATTGCGAAAAGGTACGAGCGCGTATAATCCGTTGACTCACATTAGTCATAAAGAACTCATACACTTATTGCAAAAGTTTATTAGCCCTTGAAGCAAAGTACTACTATGCATGCCCCTAGGGGGGTAGATTGGTAGGAAAAGACCATCGCTCATCCCCGACCGCCACTCATAAGGAAGATAATCAATAATAAATCATGCTCCAACTTCATAGCATAACGAGAGACTATACATGCATGCTTCGGGAATCACAGACCTTAACACCAATATTCTTACTAACCACAACCGTTTACTAGTACCTCCCACATATTCCATCTCTATATCGCAAAACTATTGCAAGGAATCAAGCGTATCATATTCAGTGATCCACAAGTTTTATGTAGGATTTTAGGACTAACCATGCAATTAACCAATTCCCGATGACTCTCTAAATAGATATAAGTTAAGCATGAGAGTTTAATTCTTTCTACAAAATACCATGCTCTAATAAATATAAGTAAAGCAAAAGAGCATTTTATGAACAATGATTTTCTATGTGAAGAAAAACAGGCAACTTCAAATGATATAAGTGAAGCACATGAAGCATTCTATAAAGCCACATTCAAAAGGTATAAGTGAAGTGCAATGAGCATTCTATAAATCAACCATGGACTATTGATAACCCACAAGTATAGGGGATCGTTTGTATCCTTTTTCGATAAATAAGAGTGTCAAACCCAACGAGGAGCTAAAGGTAGAACAAATATTCCCTCAAGTTCTATCGACCACCGATACAACTCTATGCACACTTGACGTCTGCTATACCAAAAACAAGTATGAAACTAGTTTGTAGGAGTGATGCTAGAACTACTTTGCAAGAATAAAACTAGAAGTACTTTGCAAGATAATACAAAGTTAGGTGTTTAGTAAAAGGGTTTGTGTCAACAAGAAAGTTATTTTTCCCTAGGCAATCGATAACAAGTACCGGTAATCATTCTTGCAATTCTATATAAGGAAGAGGCATGATCTAACATATATTTTATCTACTGGGATCATATGCACTTATATTGGAACTCTAGCAAGTGTCCGTGCTACCTCTTGAGCACTGCGTTGGATTTCCCTGAAGAGGAAGGGATGATGCAGCAAAGTAGCGTAAGTATTTCCCTCAGTTTTTGAGAACCAAGGTATCAATCCAGTAGGAGGCTACGCTCGAGTCCCTCGTACCTACACAAAAACAATAGCTCAATGCAACCAACACGCTTAGGGGTTGTCAATCCCTTCACGGTCACTTACAAAAGTGAGATCTGAAAGAGATGATAAATAATATTTTTGGTATTTTTGGTATAAACATGCAAAGTAAATAAAGTAAAAGCAAAGGAATAATAAAGTGATGGAGATTGATATGATGAGAAAGAGACCCGGGGGCCATAGGTTTCACTAGTGGCTTCTCTCAAGAGCATAAGTATTCTACGGTGGGTGAACAAATTACTGTTGAGCAATTGACAGAATTTAGCATAGTTATGAGAATATCTAGGTATGATCATGTATATAGGCATCACGTCCGAGACAAGTAGACCGAAACGATTTTGCATCTAGTACTATTACTCCACTCATTGACCGCTATCCAGCATGCATCTAGAGTATTAAGTTAAAAACAGAGTAACGCCTTAAGCAAGATGACATGATGTAGAGGGATAATTCCATGCAATATGATAAAAAAACCATCTTGTTATCCTCGTTGGCAACAATACAATACGTGCCTTGCTGCCCCTTCTGTCATAGGGAAAGGACACCGCAAGATTGAACCCAAAGCTAAGCACTTCTCCCATGGCAAGAACAACCAATCTAGTAGGCCAAACCAAACTGATAATTCGAAGAGACTTGCAAAGATAACCAATCATACATAAAAGAATTCAGAGAAGATTCAAATATTATTCATAGAAAGACTTGATCATAAACCCACAATTCATCGGTCTCAACAAACACACTGCAAAAAGAAGATTACATCGAATAGATATCCACAAGAGAGGGGGAGAACATTGTATTGAGATCCAAAAAGAGAGAAGAAGCCATCTAGCTACTAGCTATGGACCCGTAGGTCTGAAGTAAACTACTCACACTTCATTGGAGGGGCTTGGATGATGATGTAGAAGCCCTCCGTGATCGATGCCCCCTCCGGCGGAGCTCTGGAACAGGCCCCAAGATGGGATCTCGTGGATACAGAAAGTTCCGGCGGTGGAATTAGGTTTTTGGCTCCGTCTCTGATCGTTTGGGGGCACGTGGATATATATAGGAGGAAGAAGTACGTCGGTGGAGCTTTGAGGGGCCCACGAGGCAGGGGGCGCGCCCTAGGGGGGCGCCCCTACCCTCGTGACCACCTTGTGGCTTCCTTGACGGAGGGTCCAAGTCTCCTGGATCTTATCTGATGAGAAAATCACGTTTCCGAAGGTTTCATTCTGTTTGGACTCCGTTTGATATTCCTTTTCTTCGAAACCCTAAAACAGGCAAAAAACAGCAATTCTGGGCTGGGCCTCCAGTTAATAGATTAGTCCCAAAAATAATATAAAAGTGGAAAATAAAGCCCAATAATTTCTAAAACAGTAGATAATATAGCATGTAGCAATCAAAAATTATAGATACGTTGGAGACGTATCAAGCATCCCCAAGCTTAATTCCTGCTCGTCCTCGAGTAGGTAAATGATAAAAACAGAATTTTTGATGCGGAGTGCTACTTGGCATAATTTTAATGTAATTCTTCTTAATTGTGGTATGAATATTCAGATTCGAAAGATTCAAGACAAAAGTTCATATTGACATAAAAATGATAATACTTCAAGCATACTAACTAAGCAATTATGTCTTCTCAAAATAACATGGCCAAAGAAAGTTCATCCCTACAAAATCTATAGTTTAGTCATGTTTCATTTTCGTCACACAAGAATGCTCTCATCATGCACAACCCCAATGACAAGCCAAGCAATTGTTTCATACTTTAGTAATCTCAAACCTATAAACTTTCATGCAATATATGAGCGCGAGCCATGGACATAGCACTATGGGTGCAATAGAATATAATGAAGGGGGGTTATGTGGAGAAGACAAAAAAGGAGAAAGTCTGACATCAACGAGGCTAATCAATGGGCTATGGAGATGCCCACCAATTGATGTTAATGCAAGGAGTAGGGATTGCCATGCAACGGATGCACTTGAGCTATAAATGTATGAAAGCTCAACAAAAGAAACTAGTGGGTGTGCATCCAACTTTCTTGCTCACAAAGACCTAGGGCACTTGAGGAGGCCCATTGTTGGAATATACAAGCCAAGTTCTATAATGAAAAATTCCCACTAGTATATGAAAGTGATAACATAAGAGACTCTCTACTATGAAGATCATGGTGCTACTTTGAAGCACACGTATGGTAAAAGGATAGTAACATTGTCCCTTCTCTCTTTTTTCTCTCATTTTTTTGGCCTTCTCTTTTTTTATGGCCTTCTCTTTTTTATGGCCTTTCTTTTATTTATTTATTTCTCACTTGGGACAATGCTCTAATAATGATGATCATCACACTTCTATTTATTTACAACTCAATGATTACAACTCGATACTAGAACAAAGATGACTCTATGTGAATGCCTCCGGTAGTGTACCGAGATATGCAATGAACCAAGAGTGACATGTATGAAAGAATTATGAACGGTGGCTTTGCCACAAATACTATGTCAACTACATGATCATGCTAAGCAATATGACAATGATGAATGTGTCATGATGAACAGAATGATGGAAAGTTGCATGGCAATATATCTCGGAATGGCTATGGAAATGCCATAATAGGTAGGTATGGTGGCTGTTTTGAGGAAGATATAAGGAGGTTTATGTGTGAAAGAGCGTATCATATCACGGGGTTTGGATGCACCGACGAAGTTTGCACCGACTCTCAATGTGAGAAAGGGCAATGCACGGGACCGAAGAGGCTAGCATGGATGGAAGGGCGAGAGTGCGTATAATCCATAGACTCAACATTAGTCATAAAGAACTCACATACTTATTGCAAAAATCTACAAGTCATCAAAAACCTCGGCACTATGCGCATGCTCCTAGGGGGATAGATTGGTAGGAAAAGACCATCGCTCATCCCCGACCGCCACTTATAAGGAAGACAATCAAATAACACCTCATGTTTCAAATTTGTTGCATAACGTTTACCATATGTGCATGCTACGGGACTTGCAAACCTCAACACAAGTATTTCTCAATTTCCCAACTACTCAACTAGCATGACTTTGATATTATTACCTCCATATCTCTAAACAATCATCAAGCATCAAACTTTTCTTAGTATTCAACACACTCATAAGAAAGTTTTTATTATTAATCTTGCATACCAAGCATATTAGGATTTTAAGCAAATTACCATGCTATTAAGACTCTAAAAATAATCTAAGTGAAGCATGAGAGATCAATAGTTTCTATAAAACAAATCCACCACCATGCTCTAAAAGATATAAGTGAAGCACTAGAGTATTTTATCAAATTCCAAATCATGTATGGATTTCTAAAAAGGTGTGTGCAGCAAGGATGATTGTGGTAAACTAATAATCAAAGACTCAAATCATAAAAGACGCTCCAAGCAAAACACATATCATGTGGTGAATAAAAATATAGCTCCAAGTAAAGTTACCGATAGAAGTAGACGAAAGAGGGGATGCCTTCCGGGGCATCCCCAAGATTTGGCTTTTAGGTGTCCTTATATTATCTTGGGGGTGCCATGGGCATCCCCAAGCTTAGGTTCTTGCTACTTCTTGTTCCATAATTCATCAAATTCTTTACCCAAAACTTGAAAACTTCACAACACAAAACTTAAAGTAGAAAATCTCATGAGCTCCGTTAGCGAAAGAAAACAAAAGACCACTTCAAGGTACTGTAATGAACTCATTCTTTATTTATATTGGTGTTATACCTACTGTATTCCAACTTATCTATGGATTATAAACTATTTTACTAGCCGTAGATTCATCAAAATAAGCAAACAACACACGAAAAACAGAATCTGTCAAAAACAGAACAGTCTGTAGTAATCTGTATCTAGCGCAAGATATGGAACTCCAAAAATTCTAAAATAAATTTATGGACGTGAGGAATTTATCTATTAATCATCTGGAAAAATAATTAACTAAATAGCACTTTCCAAATAAAAATGACAGCAGTTCTCGTGAGTGCTAAAGTTTCTGTTTTTTACAGCAAGTTCAATCAAGACTTTCCCCAAGTCTTCCCAACGGTTCTACTTGGCACAAACACTAATTAAACACAAAAACACAACCAAAACAGAGGCTAAATAATTTATTTATTACTAAACATGAGAAAAAAGCAAGGAATAAAAAATAAAATTGGGTTGCCTCCCAACAAGCGCTATCGTTTAACGCCCCTAGCTAGGCATAACAAGCAAGAATAGATCTAGGTATTGCCATCTTTGGTAGGCAATCCATAAGTGGCTCTCATGATATATTCATATGGTAATTTTATTTTATTTCTAGGAAAGTGTTCCATGCCCTTTTTAATGGAAATTGAAATCTAATATTCCTTTCCTTCATATCAATAATTGCACCAACCGTTCTAAGGAAAGGTCTACCAAGAATAATAGGGCAAGAAGTATTGCAATCTATATCAAGAACGATAAAATCTACGGGCACATAATTCCTATTTGCAACAATAAGAACATCCTTAATTCTTCCCATAGGTGTCTTAATAGTGGAATCCGCAAGATGCAAGTTTAGAGAGCAATCATCAAAATCACGGAAATCTAGAAAATCACACAAAGTTTTGGGAATAGTAGAGACACTAGCACCCAAATCACACAAAGCATAAAGCTCATAATTTTTAATTTTAATCTTAATAGTATGTTCCCACTCATCATAAAGTTTTCTAGGGATAGAAACTTCCAATTCAAGTTTTTCTTCATAAGATTGCATCAAGGCATCGACGATATGTTTAGTAAACGCTTTATTTTGACTATAATCATGAGGAGATTTTAGCACGGATTACAACAAGGAAATACAATCAATCAAACAGCAATTTTCATAGTTAAATTCCTTGAAATCCATAATAGTGGGTTTAGCAACATCTAGGGTTTTAATTTCTTCAATCCCACTTTTATCAAATTTAGCATTAAGATCAACAAATTCTGAATTCTTAGAACGCCTTCTAGGTAATGGTGGATCATATTCAGTCCCATCATTATCAAGATTCATATTGCAAAACAAAGATTTAATAGGGGACACATCAATAACTTTTAGATCTTCATCATTATTTTCATAGGAACTAGAAGAACATGCTTTTATAAAGGCATCTTTCTTAGCACGCATCCTAGCGGTTCTTTCTTTGCACTCGACAATGGAAATTCTCATGGCTTTGAGAGACTCATTGATATCATGCTTAGGTGGAATAGATCTAAGTTTCAAAGAATCAACATCAAGAGCAATTCTATCAACGTTCCTAGCCAAATCATCAATCTTAAGCAATTTTTCTTCAATCATAGCATTAAAATTCTTTTGCGAAGAACTAAATTCTTTAATATTAGATTCAAAATCAGAGGGCATCTTATTATAATTTCCATAAGAATTGTTGTAGGAATTACCATAATTATTAGAGGGATTACTAGGATAAGGCCTAGGATTGAAATTTCCTCTATACGCGTTGTTACCAAAATTGTTCCTACCAACAAAATTCACATCCATAGATTCATTATTATTCTCAATCAAAGTAGACAAGGGCACATCATTAGGATCAGAAGAAACACTCTTATTAGCAAATAATTTCATAAGTTTATCCATCTTTCCACTCAAAACATTAATTTCTTCTATCGCATGCACCTTTTTAGTAGATCTTTCAGTATGCCATTGAGAATAATTAACCATACTATTATCTAGGAGTTTAGTAGCTTCTCCTAAAGTGATTTCCATAAAAGTGCCTCCCGCGGCCGAATCTAAAAGATTTCTAGAAGCAAAATTCAATCTGACATAAAAATTCTGAACAATCATCCACAAATTTAAACCATGAGTAGGGCAATTACGTATAATTAATTTCATTCTCTCCCAAGCTTGTGCAACATGTTCATGATCAAGTTGTTTAAAATTCATAATATCATTTCTAAGAGAGATGATCTTAGCGGGAGGAAAATACTTAGAGATAAAAGCATCTTTGCACTTGTTCCAAGAATCAATACTATTTTTAGGCAAAGACGAAAACCAAGCTTTAGCACGATCTCTAAGCGAAAAAGGAAATAGCTTCAATTTAACAATATCATTATCGACATCTTTCTTCTTTTGCATGTCACACAAATCAACGAAGCTATTAAGATGGGTAGCGACATCTTCACTAGGAAGGCCGGAGAACGGATCATTCATGACAAGATTCAACAAGGCAGTATTAATTTCACAAGATTCAGCATCTGTAAGAGGAGCAATCGGAGTGATAAGGAAATCATTATTGTTGGTATTGGTGAAGTCACACAATTTAGTATTATCTTGAGCCACCACGACAAACAAGCAATCCAACACACAAGCAAACAAAAAGCAAACGGGCAAAAAGAGGCAAATAGAGAGGGAGGATAGAGAGAGGGCGAATAAAACGGCAAGGGTGAAGTGGGGGAGAGGAAAACGAGAGGCAAATGGCAAATAATGTAATGCGGGAGATAGGGATTGTGATGGGTACTTGGTATGTTGACTTTTGCGCAGACTCCCCGGCAACGGCGCCAGAAATGGCTCGTTGTCGGGAGTCAAATCTTGACTTGCGCGAATCTCCCCGGCAACGGTGCCAGGAATTCTTCTTGCTACCTCTTGAGCACTGTGTTGGATTTGCCCGAAGAGGAAGGGATGATGCAGCAAAGTAGCGTAAGTATTTCCCTCAATATTTGAGAACCAAGGTATCAATCCAGTAGGAGGCTACGCTCGAGTCCCTCGTACCTACACAAAAAAAATAGCTCAACGCAACCAACGCGCTTAGGGGTTGTCAATCCCTTCACGGTCACTTACGAAAGTGAGATCTGATAGAGATGATAAATAATATTTTTGGTATTTTTGGTATTTTTGGTATAAAGATGCAAAGTAAATAAAGTAAAAGCAAAGGAATAATAAAGTGATGGAGATTGATATGATGATAAAGAGACCCGGGGGCCATAGGTTTCACTAGTGGCTTCTCTCAAGAGCATAAGTATTCTACGGTGGGTGAACAAATTACTGTTGAGCAATTGACAAAATTTGGCATAGTTGTGAGAATATCTAGGTATGATCATGTATATAGGCATCACGTCCGAGACAAGTAGACCGAAACGATTCTGCATCTACTACTATTACTCCACTCATCGACCGCTATCCAGCATTCATCTAGAGTATTAAGTTAAAGCCAGAGTAACGCCTTAAGCAAGATGACATGATGTAGAGGGATAATTTCATGCAATATGATAAAACCCCCATCTTGTTATCCTCGATGGCAACAATACAATACGTGCCTTGCTGCCCCTTCTGTCACTGGGAAAGGACACCGCAATATTGAACCCAAAGCTCAGCACTTCTCCCATGGAAGGAACAACTAATCTAGTAGGCCAAACCAAACTGATAATTCGAAGAGACTTGCAAATATAACCAATCATACATAAAGGAATTCAGAGAAGATTCAAATATTATTCATAGATATACTTGATCATAAACCCACAATTCATCGGTCTCAACAAACACACCGCAAAAATAAGATTACATCGAATAGATCTCCACAAGAGAGGGGGAGAACATTGTATTGAGATCCAAAAAGAGAGAAGAAGCCATCTAGCTACTAGCTATGGACCCGTAGGTCTGAAGTAAACTACTCACACTTCATCGGAGGGGCTTGGATGATGATGTAGAAGCCCTCCGAGATCGATGCCCCCTCCGGCGGAGCTCCGGAACAGGCCCCAAGATGGGATCTCGTGGATACAGAAAGTTGCGGCGGTGGAATTAGGTTTTTGGCTCCGTCTTCGATCGTTTGGGGGTACATGGATATATATAGGAGGAAGAAGTACGTCGGTGGAGCTTCGAGGGGCCCACGAGGCAGGGGGGCGCCCCGGCGCCCCCCCTACCCTAGTGAACACCTCGTGGCTTCCTTGACGGAGGGTCCAAGTCTCCTGGATCTTATCTGATGAGAAAATCACGTTTCCGAAGGTTTCATTATGTTTGGACTCCGTTTGATATTCCTTTTCTTTGAAACCCTAAAACAGGCAAAAAACAGCAATTCTGGGCTGGGCCTCCGGTTAATAGGTTAGTCCCAAAAATAATATAAAAGTGGAAAATAAAGCCCAATAATGTCTAAAACAGTAGATAATATAGCATGGAGCAATAAAAAATTATAGATACGTTGGAGACGTATCAGTCCGCAACTACTAAAGATCATTAAGGTCGTGAAACCCAACCATAGCATTAAGTATCAAGTCCTCTTTATCCCATACGCCATAGCCCACCTACTCGGGTTTAAGCTTCTGTCACTCTTGCAACCCACCATAAGTGAACCATGAACATATTGCAACACCCTACAGTGGGGGCCCCTCACTTTTCTGCGAGAATAGAGGGCACCGTAGGACGCCACCATAAATAAAATATACAATCATACCAACCAAGATCACGATTAACCCACAGGACAAAACAGATCTACTCAAACATCATAGGATAACCATAGATCATTGGGGAATAATATATGGAGTTGAGCACCATGTTTAAGTAGAGATTATAGCGGGGAGAAGAGGTGTTACACCACTGCATAGAGGGGGAGAGATTTGGTGTTGACTGTAGCAAGATTGATGATGTAGATTGTCGTCTCGATCGTTGCCCCGGCGGCACACCGGTGCCACCGAAAGCGAGGGGGAGAGAGCCCCCCTACTTATTCTTCTTCCTTGACCTCCCCCTAGATGGGGAGGAGAATTCCCCCTATGGTCCATGGTCTCCTATGGCAGCAGAGGGGCGGGAGCCCCTCTGAGATTGGATCTCCCTCTCTATTCTCTTTTGTTTCGCGTTCCCCAGATCTGGCCGAAAACCGTTTCTTGTATTCCGAGAGATCCGTAACTCTGATTGCACAGAGATTTTAACACATTTTTTCCGGATATAAGCTTCCTTGCGCCCGAAGTAGAGCTCCAACTGACGTACGAGGTGAGCACAACCCACCACCACGCGCCTGGCTCAGGGGTGGTGCACTGGTGTCTTGTGCCCCGTGTGGGCCTCCGTTTGCGGTGATTCCAACTCCCAAAAATCACATATATTCCAAAAAATTCTCCGTAAATTTTTATTGCATTTGGGCTTCGTTTGATATGGATATTCTGCGATACAAAAAACAGTAACTGGCACTTGGCACTGGATCAATAGGTTAGTCCAATAAATCATATAAAAAGTTACCAAAAGTATGTAAAAGTTGTATAATATTGGCATGAAACAATCAAAAATTATAGATACGACAGAGACGTATCAGCATCCCCAAGCTTAATTCCTGCTCGTCCTCGAGTAGGTAAATGATAAAAAAGATAATTTTTTATCTGGAATGCTACTTAACATAAACTTGATCATATGTCTACTCATGGCATGAATATTGAGACATAAGTGATTCAAAGCAATAGTCTATAATTTTACATAAAGATATAAATACTCAGGCATCCCAACAAACAATCATGTCTTTCAAAATATCAACGCTAAAGAAAGCTATCCCTACAAAATCATATAGTCTTGTCATGCTCTGTCTTCTTAACACAAAGTATTTATCATGCACAACCCCGATGACAAGCCGATCAATTGGTTCATACTTTTTAACGCGCTTCAGCTTTTTCAACCCTCACGCAATACATCAACGCAAGCCATGGATATAGCACTATGGGTGGAATAGAGTATGATGATAGGGGTAAATATAAAGAAGACAAAAAAGTAAGAAAGTCTCACATCGACACGGCTAACCGACGGGCTATGGAGATGCCCATCAATTGATATCAATGCGAGGAGTAGGGATTGCCATGCAACAAATGCACTAAGAGCTATAAGTGTGTGAAAGCACAATATGAAAACTAAGTGGGTGGGCATCTAATCCTATAATGAAAAATTCCCACTAGTATATGAGAGTGACAACATAGGAGGCTCTCCGTATGAAAAACATGGTGCTATTTTGAAGCACAAGTGCAGTAAGGGATACTAACAATGCCCCTTCTCTCTTTGTTTATTATTTATTTTTCTTTCTTTCTTTCTTTCTTTCTTTCTTTCCTTTTCCTTTCTTTTTTCTTTTTTTCCTTTCCTTTTCTTTCCTTTTTCTTTTTCTCTCATTGTCCGGAGTCTCACCCCGTCTTGTGGGGGAATCATAGTCTCCATCATCCTTTCCTCACTAGGGCACTGCTTTACAAATGAATAATGATGATCATCACACTTCTATTTACTTATAACTCAAAACAAATAAAAATTACAACTCGATACCTATGAGAAAGTATGACTATATGAATGCCTCTAGCATGTACCAGGATGTGCAATGATCTAGCATAACATGTATGAAAAATGATGAACGGTGGGTGAGCCACAACTACTATGTCATCTATATGATCATGCAAAGCAATATCACAATGAATGCTCAAATCATCAAACGGAAGCGGTGGAAGTTGCATGGCAATATATCTCGGAATGGCCATGAAAAAGCCATAATAGGTAGGTATGGTGGCTGTTTTGAGGATGATATAATAAGGCTTATGTGTGATAGAGCATATCATATCACGGGGTTTGGATGCACCTGCGATGTTTGCACCACGTCTCGATGTGAGAAAGGGCAATGCATGGTACCGTAGAGGCTAGCAAATTGCGGAATGGTAAGAGTGCGTATAATCCATGGACTCACATTAGTCATAAAGAACTCATATACTTATTGCAAAAGTTTATTAGCCCTCGAAGCAAAGTACTACTATGCATGCCCCTAGGGGGATAGATTGGTAGGAAAAGACCATCGCTCGTTCCTGACCGCCACTCATAAGGAAGAAAATCAATAATAAATCATGCTCCAACATCATAGCATAACGAGAGACTATAGGTGCATGCTTGGGGAATCACAAACCTTAACACCAATATTCTTACTAAACAAAACCATTTACTAGTACCTCCCACATATTCCATCTCTATATCGCAAAACTATTGCAAGGAATAAAACATATCATATTCAGTGATCCATCAGTTTTATCTAGGATTTTATGACTAACCATGCAATTGACCAATTCCTGTTGACTCTATAAATAGATATAAGTGAAGCATGAGAGTTTAATTCTTTCTACAAAAGACGATGCTCTAATAAATATAAGTGAAGCAAAAGAGCATTCTTCAAACAACGGTTTCTTATGTGAAGAGAAACAGGCAATCCAAACTTCAAATGATATAAGTGAAGCATATGAAGCATTCTATAAAGCCATACTCAAAAGATATAAGTGAAGTGCAATGAGCATTCTATAAATCAACCATGTACTATATCATACCAGCATGGTGCATAAAATAAAAGTGAAAATAAACACAGAAGACGCTCCAAGATTTACACATATCATATGAACGAAATGAATCCGAAAACATATCGATACTTGTTGAACAAAGATGGGATGCCTTCCGGGGCATCCCCAAGCTTAGATGCTTGAGTCTCCTTGAATATTTACTTGGGGTGCCTTGGGCATCCCCAAGCTTGAGCTCTTTCCTCTCTTCCTTCTCCTCCCATCGAGACCTCCTTGATCGTCGAACACTTCATCCACACAAAACTTAACCAGACTTTTTGTGGCGGGGTTAGTGAATATGGCAATGAAATCCCATCATGTACTACTGCAACATTATTGTATAATTATAAACAAACACTACCCACTGTATGCTATCACAATTCTATGGCCTCAAGTCAAGGAGGCTTCAACAAGAATTCGAACATATGCAAATAATGAAGCCATAACAGCAATCTGTGAAAACTTGACAGTCTGGAAAGATTTGAACATCCACCATACTTATTTAACTCAAAAAATTCTAAAAAATTAGGAAAAATAAACATTTTGTATAGAAAGACAGTGCAAAAAGTTTCAGAACCGTTTGACGTTTCAGTAAAAAAATGTAAAATCAATCACTACAGCCAAAGTTTCTGTTTTGCACCACACAAACCAACAAGCAATTTAATCATCCTAAAGGCAAACCTTGGCACATTATTTTTATAATACAATGGAATTGTACAAGGGTATAATTATTTTTGTTGAAAATTTTCTGTAATTAAGATTCATAAAGTTTCCGTGAGCATGAACAAAGTTCAAGGAGCTCCCCCACTTCAACAATGCTTGTCTCTCTCACTTCTACTTTCCTTTTTGAAAAGTTTTGGGTTCCCCTCTATATTTTTTGTTTTTAAAATTTATAAAAGCACTCAACAGAAATAAATGGCTCTCTAAAACTTCCGGGTTGTCTCCCAGGCAGTGCTTTCTTTAAAGCCATTAAGCTAGGCATAAAGTGCTCAAGTAATGGATCCACCTGGATCCCAAGGTATATCAAAGCCAATTTTAATTAATAATGATTTGGCATTGGAGCACAAAACAACATATATCATGCAACGACGAAGTCTAACTCTCTTCCTATGCATCAGCATGTCATATAAGAACCATTCATGCACATCAAGTAAAGGCCAATACATGGCATAAGCAGTTTCTTGCAATTTTATCGTGTTGGAAACATAGAGAGGTGGAGATATAGTTCCTCTCTCATAATAATTGCAAGTAGGAGCATCAAGCACATGCATATTATATTCATCAAAATCATCATGTGTAATTGTAGAACGCAAACCATCAACATAATCCTTGAAAAGTGCAAACTTCTCCGATATAGTGTAGTTTGGAGAATTCAAAAAGATAATAGGACTATCATGCATGGGTGCAATAGCAACAATTTCATTGTTAACATATGGAACTATAGCAAGTTCATCTCCATAAGCATAATTCATATTGGCATCTTGGCCACAAGCATAACAAGCATCAAGTTCATCAAAAAGGGATATTTCAAATGAATCAACGGGATCATAACAATTATCATAACATTCATCCTTCGGTAAGAACGAAGGTGCATTAAATAATGTATGAGTTGAAGAGTTACTCTCATTAGAAGGTGGGCACGGGTAGCTAATCCGCTCTTCCTCCTTTTGTTCTTCGCTCTCCTCATCATCTTTTTCATCCAATGAGCTCACAGTTTCATCAATTTCTTCTTCCATAGACTCCTGCAAAATATTAGTATCTTCTTCGATAGCAGAGACATTCTCAATAAATACATCAATATCGTAATTGCATTTATAATTATCACAACAATATTTAAGGATAACAAAATTTTCAGGTCTATAAACTAAATCATCAAAATCTTCAAACTTTTCAAACAAAGATTCAATTCCATAAGCACCTTTAAAAGCAACAAATTCTTCTATTCGTTCCACATCATAGTAATCATATATACCATTAGCATAAGAAGCCAAGGTTTCATTATCATTAAATTTGCACGAAAATGGAAGGTGTGGAGCCTTCATCCTAGAGCAACAAGTATAATCATATCTTAAGCATAGCTCCCGAGCATACCAATGCAACATATGAATTTGATCCCATAAAAGTTTCCCTTTTTGTATCAAGTGATAATCCCTAAAGTATTCACCTTGATCCAATGTTACTCCCATTATCAAGTTGAATGGGGTTTTCTCAGGATTATCGAAGTAGTGCATAATATTTTCCACATAACGAGCATTGAGGGTTTTAGGAGGTTCCCCATCTCCATGAGGAGAAAGTACCACTATTTTTTTTGGTGTTTTGTGTTCCATATCCATAACTAAAGATAGAGAACAACTTAAAACAGAAAATAAAAACTACTTAGTGATAAAGCACACAAGCACACACGAGAATATTCACTCCACGCTATTGCTCCTCGGCAACGGCGCCAGAAAAAGGTCTTGATAACCCACAAGTATAGGGGATCGTTTGTAGCCTTCTTCGATAAATAAGAGTGTCGAACCCAACGAGGAGCTAAAGGCAGAACAAATATTCCCTCAAGTTCTATCGACCACTGATACAACTCTACGCACACTTGACGTTTGCTTTACCTAGAACAAGTATGAAACTATTTGGCAAGAATAAAACTACGAGTACTTTTCAAGAGTAAAACTACGAATAAATTGCAAGGTAATAAAAGTGGATAGCTTATGTCAACAAGAAAGTCATTTGTCTCTAGGAAATCGATAACAAGTCTCTAGGAAATCGATAACAAGTATCGGTAATCATTCTTGTAATTTAATATGAGGGAGAGGCATGAGCTAACATACTTTCTCTACTTGGATCATATGCACTTATGATTGGACCCCTAGCAAGCATCCGCAACTACTAAAGATCATTAAGGTCGTGAAACCCAACCGTAGCATTAAGTATCAAGTCCTCTTTACTCCCATACGCCATACCCCACTTACTCGGATTTAAGATTTTGTCACTCTCGCAACCCACCATAAGCAAACCATGGACATGTTGCAACACCCTATAGCGGGGGCCCCTCACGTTTGCGCGAGATGGAGGGCACTGTAGGATAGTACCATAAATAAAATATACAATCATACCAACCAAGATAACGATTAACCCATAGGACAAAACGGATCTACTCAAACATCATACGATAACCATAGATCATTGGGAAATAATGCATGGAGTTGAGAACCATGTTTAAGTAGAGATTACAATGGAGAGAAGAGGTGTTACACCGCTACAGAGAGGGGGATAAAGTTGGTGTTGACAGTTGCAAGATTGTTGATGCAGATCGTCGTCATGATCCTTGCCCCAGCAGCACTCCGGTGCCACCGGGAGAGAGGGGGAGAGAGCCCCCTTCTTCTTCTTATTCCTTGGACTCTCCCCCTAGATGGGAGGGGAGTTCCCCCTCTGGTACATGGCCTCCATGGCAGCAGAGGGGCAGGGGACCCTCCGAGATTGGATCTGTCTTTTTGTTCCCTTCTGTTTCGCTTTCCCTCGATCTGGCCGAAAACCGTTTCTTATATTCCAGGAGATCCGTAACTCCGATTGCGCTGAAATTTTAACACAATTTTTTCTGGATATAAGCTTCCTTGTGCCTGAAGTATAGCTCCAACTGACGTTTGAGGAGAGAATAAGACACCTGGGCGCCTCGGTCTTGTGGCACGCCCTGGTGGGTTGTGGGCACTGGTGGCCCCCGTTTGCGTTGATTCCACCTCCCAAAAATCACATATATTCCAAAATAATTCTCCATACAGTTTTATCGCGTTTGGACTTCTTTTGATATGGATTTTCTGCAAAACAAAAAACTTGTAAAAAAGTAGGAACTGGCACTAGGCGCTGGATCAATAGGTTAGTCCAATAAATCATATATAAAGTTGCCAAAAATATGTGAAAGTTGTATAATATTGGCATGAAACAATAAAAAATTAAAGATACGGAGAAGATGTATCAAGCACGACGCCCGCCACTACATCAAGCAGCTGGTGCGCTCTATCGCTCTGGAGGAGGAGAGCTCTGTTGGCCCAACCTTCTTTGGGCCACGCATCCGCAAGGAGCCTTTCCCTAAGGGCTTCATGCTGGCCTGCGACACCCCCAAGTACAACGGGGTCACCAAGCCGGAGGACTAGCTGGTCGACTACACCACAACAAGCACATGGCAGTGTGTGATGTGCCGCTCATGCTGCTTTGTCTCGCCCTAGACATGGCTGACCAGCCTGCCGACTAATGGCATCAACGCCTGGATAATCTTCGAGGAGGAGTTTGTGTGCAACATAACCGACATGTACAAGCACCCTGGCCGACCACGCCAGCTGAGGGAGTCCTGGATTAGGGGGTCTCCGGACAGCCGGACTATATCCTTTGGCCGGACTGTTGGACTATGAAGATACAAGATTGAAGACTTCGTCCCGTGTCTGGATGGGACTCTCCTTGGCGTGGAAGGCAAGCTAGGAAATACGGATATGTAGATCTCCTCCCTCGTAACCGACTCTGTGTAACCCTAGCCCCCTCCGGTGTCTATATAAACCGGAGGGTTTAATCCGTAGGACAACATACAATCATACCATAGGCTAGGTTCTAGGGTTTAGCCTCTACGATCTCGTGGTAGATCAACTCTTGTAATACTCATATCATCAAGAACAATCAAGCAAGACGTAGGGTATTACCTCCATCAAGAGGGCCCGAACCTGGGTAAACATCGTGTCCCCTGCCTCCTGTTACCATCCGCCTTAGATGCACAGTTCGGGACCCCCTACCCGAGATCCGCTGGTTTTGACACCGACATTGGTGCTTTCATTGAGAGTTCCACTGTGCCGTCACCGTAAGGCTTGATGGATCCTTCGATCATCGGTAACAATGTGGTCCAAGGTGAGGTTTTCCTTCTCGGACAGATCTTCGTATTCGGCGGCTTCGCACTGCGGGCCAATTCGCTTGGCCATCTGGAGCAGATCGAGAGCTACTCCCCTGGCCATCAGGTAAGGTTCGGAAACTTAAACTACACTACCGACATCCGCGGAGACTTGATCTTTGATGGATTCGAGCCCATGTCAGGTGCGCCGCACAGTCACGACGAGCATGACGTAACTCTGTTGTCGGAAAATATTCGGGAAATCGCATCTACAACTACTCTGGCCGTTAATCCGGAGCAAATCGCACCATCCGAGAGTGGAGGGATAGACCCCGCCATGGAGGCCGCACTCTCAGTGGCGATAGAGACAGATACTGACTTCACCCCCTACGAGAGCCGTGTCGCCGAACCACTGGATTCACCTCTGGCCATGGACTCCGAGCCGCTTACATCCATGTCCGTCGAATCTGACTAGGCGCCGATCATGGAGTTCACCTCCGTGGATATCTTTCAGCACTCACCCTTCGGTGATGTGCTAAATTCATTAAGGTCTCTCTCCCTGTCAGGAGAACATTGGCCAAACTATGTCCGGCTAGAATGGGATGCGGTCGACGAAGAAATTCGCTGCCCACCCACCACCCACTTAGTAGCCACTGTCGACGATTTAACCGACATGCTCGACTTCGACTCCGAAGACATCAACGGTATGGACGACGATGCAGGAGACGAGCAGGAACCACCGCCCACAGGCGCTGGACCGCTACCTCATCATACGACATATACATGGTGGACACCCCTAAAGAAGGCAATGGCAACAAGACAGCGGAGGATGACCCCTCCAAGAAGCAACCCAAGCGGCGACGTCAGCGGCGCCGCTCTAAGTCCCGCCACAGCAAAAGTAGTGATACCAGCACAGGAGATAATAACACTCCGGATAGTGCCGAAGACAATCACAATCCCCTCCAGCATGATGTAGAGACGGAGGATGAACAAGCTAGCCCTCCAGAGCAGGCAGCAGATGGAGAACCAGAGGAGGACAATTACATGCCTCCCTCCGAAGACGAGGTGAGCCTCGGCGACGACGAATTTATCGTGCCTGAGGACCCCGTCGAGCAGGAGCGTTTCAAGCGCCGGCTTATGGCCACAACAAATAGCCTGAAGAAAAAGAAACAATAGCTTCAAGCTGATCAAGACTTGCTAGCAGACAGATGAACCGAAGTCCTTGCAGCCGAGGAATACGAACTGGAGCGCCCCTCCAAGAGTTACCCAAAACGCATGTTGCTACCTAACCTCGAGGAGGAAGCATTGAAACCTCATTCACTAGTGTACGATGCAGCTGACCGGCCACTGCGTGGCCGAGCCAGAGAGGCTTTTCAGCGTTCAGCCTGCACCCCGCCACCACTCAAGCAAAAATACCAAGGCCTGGGGCAACACACGGTACCTGCGAGACGTATTGGACAGTAAGGCAAAACTTGCAAGGTCAATATACGGGTCACCGGCACGCGCGCCAACACGGGACAATGATCGTCGTGCCGGATACACCAAAAGTAAATCCGGCCAGGCCGAATACAGCAAACAAGACTCATATGAACTACGCCGTGATATAGCCCGTCACAGAGGCGCCACACACCCCCTATGCTTCACTGATGAAGTTATGGATCACGAATTCCCGGAGGGTTTCAAACCTGTAAATATTGAATCATATGATGGTACAACAGATCCCACTGTATGGATTGAGGATTTCCTCCTTCACATCCACATGGCTCGCATTGATGATCTACATGCCATCAAGTACCTCCCACTAAAACTCAAAGGACCAGCACGACATTGGCTGAATAACTTGCCAGTAGACTCCGTCGGTAGTTGGGAGGATCTGGAAGACGCATTCCTCGACAACTTCCAGGGCACTTCTGTGCGACCACCGGATGCTGATGACTTGAGCCATATAACTCAGCAGCCAGGGGAATCGGCCAGATAATTCTGGACTCTTCTTGACTAAGAAAAACCAAATTGTCGACTGTCCGGACGCAGAGGCCCTTGCGGAATTCAAGCACAACATCTGTGATGAGTGGCTTGCCCGCCACCTTGGCCAGGAGAAGCCAAAGTCTATGGCAGCCCTCACGACACTCACGACCCGCTTTTGCGTGGACGAGGATAGCTGGCTGGCTCGCAGCAATAACACATCGACGAATCTAGGCACTTCGGATACCAAAGATGCCAACGGCAGACAACGTTGTAACAGACCAAAGCACCACAATAACGGTGATAACACCGATGATATGGTAGTTAATGCCGGATTCAGAGGCTCTAGATCCGGTCAGCGGAAAAGGCCATTTAAAAGAAGTACTCTGGCTCCGTCCAGCTTGGATCGCATACTGGATCGCTTGTGTCAAATCCACGGCACCCCCGACAAGCCAGCCAATCACACCAATAGAGAATGTTGGGTGTTCAAGTAGGTCGGCAAGTTAAATGCCGAAAACAAGGACAAGGGGCTGCATAGTGTTGACGAGGAGGAGCCCCGGCCGCCGAACACGGGAGGACAGAAGGGGTTCCCCCCACAAGTGAAGACGGTGAACATGATATACGCAACCCACATTCCCAAAGGGAGCGGAAGCGTGCACTAAGGGACGTCTATGTGATGGAGCCCGTCGCCCCAAAGTTCAACCCATGGTCTGCTTGCCCGATCACCTTTGATCGCAGGGACCATCCCACTAGTATCCGTCATGGCGGATCCGCCGCACTGGTCCTAGACCCCATCATCGATGGATTTCACCTCACTCGAGTCCTTATGGATGGCGGCTACAGCCTGAACCTGCTCTATCAGGATACAATGCGAAAAATGGGCATCGATCCCTTAAGGATCAAACCCACCAAAACCACCTTTAAGGGCGTCATCCCAAGTGTAGAGGCCCATTGCATGGGCTCAATCACACTGGAAGTGGTCTTCGGATCACCGGACAACTTCCAAAGCGAGGAGTTAATCTTCGACATCGTCCCGTTCCATAGTGGCTATCATGCACTGCTCGGACGAACTGCATTTGCAAAATTCAATGCAGTACCGCATTATGCATACCTCAAGATCAAGATGCCAGGACCTCGGGGGGTCATAACAGTGAATGGAAACACAGAACGCTCGCTCCGCACAGAAGAGCACACTGCGGCCCTCGCAGCAGAAGCGGAAAGCAGCCTTTCAAGGCAAACCACTAATTCGGCGATACAGCCCCGAACACCTTCAAGCATGTCCGGAGTAAACTGCAACAGGATCGCCTGGCACGTTCAGAGCTCGCCTAGCAATTCGGCCCCCATCCCAGTCCCATTCAAGCAACGAAAGCCGTGCCGCACGTACATAATTACGCACCGAAAATACCATGGACATAGGTGGGGGCACGATCAGGGCACGTCCCACAATGCGGCTTAACCGCCCTTAGGGCTGTATATCTTTATCATTTTGTTTCTCTTTCAGGGCCTAACTCTCTGGAAGCCCTTTTCGGCAGTATGATTGCCGGACACATTATGGGAAGGAATAACCAAGGCAAGAAGCTAAGATGTACACGGGAACCCCCAGGTGGTCTCTAATAATAATACCCGCTTTCTACTGTCCATACGTAGCTTGCCCTTGGATAGGACATTTCGAATAGTCCTACTTTCTGCTTATTGCACTACCTATACCAGTACGCTTCGACGTATTATTTAAATAACAATGCATAGCATTAGTCTATTATTGCATTATTCATTCTTTTTTCCCTTTATGTCCATTTACGACAATCCACACCCATAAAATCGGGTACGGTCAGTATGCCAGGGGCTTTCGTTTACCCCATAATACGACGCGAGAAGTCCGAACACTTTCGACAGTGCGGCACCCCGAACTTATAGCATTATATGCATCAGCTCCGAATCATGTCTTGGGTCAATAGTTGGGTTTGCCCGTCTCCCATGCTTTGGTACCTTACGTTCTGCTATATCGGCTAAGGTAGCGGTGGGAGAACTACTGCGATTGTGTCCCGGTTCTTCCGGACGAGCACCTCAGTAGAGAAAGCCGAAAACTGACTGTCATGATAAGGCGAGAGACTGGTCGCTGTTCGAGAGGTCTCATGTCCTTAAAGACTTTTTCCGCTTCGGGCGAGGAGTCGGCCTTGTCCGGCTTAGGCGTGTATAGCGCCCCAAATTCGGCCTTCCGAATACTAGGGGCTTCGCCAAAATTTAAAATTGTAGACTTGTATGGCTAAGTGAGAGTGATAAAGCATTATAGTCCGATTGCCTGGTTCGTTGCGCTGAACACCTCCCTTGAATGACCCAAAATTGGGGTAAAGAGTGCTCAGGTTTATCCCGAACACCCCAGTACTAGTTACATGGGGGCAGAAGCCGACAACTGGCCAACTCTCAGATTTTGTAAACGACCGCACAGAAGGTAATATTTTAAATTAAAAAAGCGTTGCATAGCGCAGATGAACTTGTTTCACATTACAGGATCACACGAGCATGTTCATTCAAAAATTACATCCCTGGCACATTCATCCGCCACAAGGCGGGAACCCTTCAGGACACTCTCATAATACATCTCGGGGCAGCGATGCTCCTTGTCCTCCGGCGGCCCCTCCCTCACCAGCTTCATGGCGTCCAGCTTCCCCCAGTGCACCTTCGCCCGGGCAAAAGCCTTGCACGCACCCTCGATGCAGGCGGACTGCTTTATGACTTCAAGTCGTGGGCAGGCGTCGACAAGCTGCCTCACCAGACCGAAGTAGCTGCCGGACAGGGGCTCGCCAGGCCACATCCGGACTATAAGGCCCCTCATGGCTTGTTCGGCCGCCTTGTGAAGCTCGACCAACTTCTTCAGCTGGTCGCTCAAGGGCACAGGGTGTTCGGTCCCAGTATATTGAGACCAGACCAACTTCTCTGTCGAGCTCCCCTCCTCACCTCGGTAAAACTCCACGGCATCCAGTACACTGCGGGGAAGATCTGCAAACGCTTTTGGAGAGCTCCGAACTCGGGTAAGAAAAAGGAATGTTTCCTTCACATGCTTGCTTTGCATAATGAATGCCTTACCCGCGGCTATCTTCTTCACCGCATCAATCTCCTGGAGGGCCTAGTGGGCTTCAGCCTTGGCGCTCCGGGCGCTTTCAAGCGCCTTCTCAAGCTCGGACTCTCGCGTCTTAGAGTCAAGCTCCAAGGACTCGTGTTTCTTGGCGAGAGCCTCGAGCTCTTGCGGCACCTCGCCCACTCAGGCTTCTTGTTTCTCCCGCTCAATGCGCTCCTTGGCCGCTTTGTCTTCGGCCTCGAACAGCGCCTTCTTCAGGGTCGCCACTTCGGTCGTGGCCCCTGGAAAATTCATGATGATCCTATTACTTTACACCCGAACTACTTTTATTTTATATAGACAAGGTATTGCTTACCTTTGCTCTCCTCGAGCTGCCTCTTGGTAAGGCCAAGATTGTTCTCGGACCGCTCCAGGTCCTGCTTCAGCACAGAGACCTCCGCCGTACGTGCGGCAGCGGCCAGTAGTGAAGCCTACACATACACATAGATATATTCTGATTAGACTCCTGAGTCATCATTTGATCCTCTATTCGGCCTTTCTACTCGAACGCTGAATAGAGCATCAGGGGCTCTATGCGGAAATATTTTCTTACATTTTGATTGCTTGCCTCAAAGCCTGTTAGGAGGCTGGCGCAAGCTTCAGTCAGTCCGTTTTTGGTGGACTAAACTTTCTCGATCACCGCACTCATGATAGTACGGTGCTCTTCGTCGATGGAAGCGCCACGAAGCGCTTCCAGCAAGTTGTCCGGTGCCTCTAGATAGACAGAGGACACCGGCATGGGCAGGTTGCTCCCCTTAACGGGGGGTCGCCCGCCGGAGTCCGGAACCACCAAAGATTCCGCTGCAGTGTTCGGCTAGGGGCCAAACCTGGAGCCCATGGGAGTCTGGCTCCCTTTGCGCCCAGGGTCCGGAAGGTCGCCTCGAGGCGCCCCCAGGACTGCCTCCCCTTGGCCCGGTGCCTGTTGAGACAACACCTCGACATTGTCCGCAGGGCAAGGGGTGGAGGCGGTCGAAAGAGAACAGCTGTTCATATCCGATGAGTCCAACGAACCGCTCGACGAAGATACGTCGAGATGAGCTTCGGACGGATTGCATAATCATGTTTGGCACGAGGAGAAGCTGTGCAGTAAAACATACCATGAATTACTATGGTGTTCGGATACTTACGACTTCGCCAGGGGCTTGACCCTGGGTAGACACTCGTCGCCGCTGTAGGCGACCATCGTGGAGCAGTCCGGAGGGAGGGTCCTGCCCTTCTTGGACCCTTCGGCCACCCCGGTTGGGCCGACCTTCCTTTTATTGTCTCCCCCGGCTAGGGGGATAACTTTCCTCTTCCTCCTCCTCGTTTTCGTGGGAGGAGGGCGCATCGGATTTACGGACGATGAGTCCGATACAACCTTGCGCCGGAGACCCTTTCGGGTCCCCGCGGCCTTCTTCTTAGCCTTCTTCACCGGCACCTCGTAAGGTGCCGGAACCAGCATCTCCGTCAGGGGAGCATCTGCAGGATCTTTCGGCAGGGTGCGGGGCAATCGATCTGCTCCGATGTCTTCACCCAGTCCTGTTAAAGGCATGGAAGGCTTAGATCCCGCACATGATTAAACTGGGGCAAATGGATACCCTGTGAAATATAAAAACTTAACGGATTGGCACGGCGCTTTGCGCTGAGTCCGCGGTCCTCAGTGAGGGAAGGAGGTACCTCGGCACCCTTGAAAAGCACCCTCCAGATGTCCTCGTGTGTCGTGTCATAGAGCTCTCGCAGCGTCTGGTGCTTGGCCGGGTCGAACTCCCACAAGTTGAATACCCGTGGTTGACACGGGGGAATCCGGCGAAAGAGCATGACCTCGACCACGTTGACGAGCTTGATTTTCTTGCTTATCATGTTCTTGATGCAGGTCTGGAGTCCGGTCAGCTCTACCGAGGAACCCCAGGACAGGCCCTTCTCTTTCCAGGAGGTGAGCCGTGTGGGGATTCCGGATCGGAATTCGAGGGCCGCCACCCAGTTGGTGTCACGCGGCTCGGTGATGTAGAACCACCCCGATTGCCACCCCTTTATGGTCTCCACATAGGAGCCTTCAAGCCAGGTGACATTAGGCATCTTGCCCACCATGGCGCCTCCGCACTCCGCTTGCTGGCCGACCACCACCTTCGGTTTGACATTAAAGGTCTTCAGCCACAGGCCGAAATGGGGCTTGATGTGGAGGAAGGCCTCGCACATGACAATAAAGGCCGAGATGTTGAGGATGAAATTGGGGGCCAGATCATGAAAATCCAGCCCGTAGTAGAACATGAGCCTGCGGACAAACGGGTGGAGAGGAAATCCCAGTCCGCAGACGAAGTGGGAAAGAAAAACTACCCTCTGGTGGGGTTCGGGCGTAGGGATGATCTGCCCTGCATCTGGCAGCCGGTGCACGATATCCGTGGCCAGATATCCGGCTTCCCGTAACTTTGTGATGTTCTCCGCTGTGACGGACGAGACCATCCACTTGCCTCCCGCTCCGAACATGCTTGGAGTGGTTTGAGAAGAAAGACGCGAACTTGGGCGCTGGAGCTCGAGTGTGCGAGAGTGGGTAAGCAAGGAGGAAGAAGGCGTGGGTGAAAAGAGTGAATCCTAATCCCTTTATAAGGGCGGAAGAGGCGATGCGCCTCCCCACTTGCCTGGCAAAATCACTTATTTCCCAAGCGCCGTAATTGATGGTGCAGTTGGGTTACCCACGTCCATATTGATGAGAATCCCGTAATAAGGTGAACACGATCTCTGCTTTGACAAGACATGTCAAGAAAACTGCCTCATGATATGTGCGGTGCTGGTTGAGAAAAACGGTTCGAATAATGACCGGGCCATGGCATGATGTTATGTTGTCAAAATGTGTCAGCAGATTAGATTTGTGGAAATATTATTCTCTCTACAGTGGTATGTGCAACCTGTTTTGCAGAACCGGACACTATCCTTGGGTCCAAAATGTTCTATGGAGTATTCGGAGGAGGAACCCGCCTTGCAATGCCGAAGACAATACTGCACGCTGGAGTCGTCGTCATTGAAGCCTGGTTCAGGGGCTATTGAGGGAGTCCTGGATTAGGGGGTCTCCGGACAGCCGGACTATATCCTTTGGCCGGACTGTTGGACTATGAAGATACAAGATTGAAGACTTCGTCCCGTGTCCGGATGGGACTCTCCTTGATGTGGAAGGCAAGCTAGGCAATACGGATATATAGATCTCCTCCCTTGTAACCGACTCTGTGTAACCCTAGCCCCCTCCGATGTCTATATAAACCGGAGGGGTTAGTCCGTAGGACAACATACAATCATACCATAGGCTATCTTCTAGGGTTAGCCTCTACGATCTCATGGTAGATCAACTCTTGTAATACTCATATCATCAAGAACAATCAAGCAGGAAGTAGGGTATTACCTCCATCAAGAAGGCCCGAACCTGGGTAAACATCTTGTCCCCCGCTTCCTATTACCATCCGCCTTAGACACACAGTTCGGGACCCCCTACCCGAGATCCGTCGGTTTTGACACCGACACCAGCTCTCTCTCTTTGCGTCCAAGAGAAGGACGAGTCCCTCTGTGACTACGTCACGCACTGAACGGAGCTGTGTAACTCCTGCGAAGGGGTCCACGAGGTACAAGCGATCCAGTACTTCACTGAGGGGTGCCGAGACAGCACCATGCTCAAGCACAAGCTCATGCACTCGAAGGCGGCTACCATGGCATACCTTATAGCCACGGTGGACAAATACGCTATGACCAACTCTGCCATGCGAGTCCAGACCCCGCTTGACACAGCCGGCAAGGCGATCCAGGACCAGCCGGCTAGGGACAACGGCTCCGGCTCCTCGCGGCGGCAGCAGAACGACAACAACATGCAAAAGGGCGTGCAACCGGACAACCGCTACGGCAGCCGGCAAGTCGCAGCTGTTGAGGAAGAGCCGCTGACTGATCAAGGCGGTAGCCGGCCCTAGTGAACCGGCAAGGGTGTGTGGCAGCCCAAGCTCACTTTCGAGCAGATGCTCGATGCACCATGCAAGCATCATAGCAGCGTGAAGCCGTCCGCACACATGACCCGACAGTGTAGCTAGACCCAGAGCCTGATGTGGGGCGAGGGCGTGCCGCCTGCCGCCTCCTCCCCGCCAGCTCCTGCAGCCGATGACGTCCGCGACGATTTCCCCCACCAAGATGTTGGTGCATCGTCTTCACCAGCGAGGGAGACGACAAGCATAGCCCACACAAGCGTCGACATGAGGTGAACGCAATTGTTGCCCCTGTTCCTTAGTTCATGCACTGGTCCAAAAGGCCCATCACATGGAGTCATGAGGACCACCTGATCGTGATGCCCATGCCGGGTGGATACGCCCTCATCCATGACCCAACCTTATCCTCTGAGAGGCTCACATGCCGCTTCTCACGGGTGCTGATCGACGGCGGCGGCAACATCAACATCCTCTACCGCGACACCATGCTCAAGATGGGCATCAAGGTGAACCAGCTGCAGCCCAGCCGAACGGTGTTTCATGGCATCATGTGTTGGAAATATGCCCTAGAGGCAATAATAAAGTGGTTATTATTATATTTCCTTAATCATGATCAAGTTTTATTATTCATGCTAGAATTTTATTGATTGGAAACTTAAATACATGTGTGGATACATAAACAAATACCGTGTCCCTAGTGAGCCTCTACTAGACTACCTCGTTGATCAAAAGATGGTTAAGGTTTCCTAACCACAGACATGTGTTGTCACTTGATATAACGAGATCACATCATTAGGAGAATGATGTGATGGACAAGACCCATCCATTAGCATAGCATTTAATCAAAATGGTCTCTTATAATAAGCAAAGCGTTCTTGAGGGTACACGGGAATTTCATCTAGTCACTTTTATCATGTTGATTCAATTTGTGTTCGCTACTTTGATAATTTGATATGTGGGTGGACCAGTGCTTAGGTGTTGTTCTTACTTGAACAAACATGCCACTTATGATTAACCCCCTCGCAAGCATCCGCAACTACAAGAAAAGTATTTAGTATGAATTCTAACTATAGCATTAAACTCTTGGATCCAATCGGCCCCTTACGGAATAGCGCATAAACTAGGGTTTAAGCTTCTGTCACTCTCACAACCCATCATCTAATAACTACTCCACAATGCATTCCCTTAGGCCCAAATATGGTGAAGTTTCATGTAGTCGACATTCACATGACACCACTAAGGGAATCACAACATACATACTATCAAAATATCGAACACATATCAAGTTCACATGATTACTTGCAACATGATTTCTCCCATGACCTCTAGAACAAAAGTGACTACTCACAAATGATAATCATGCTCAAGGTCAGAGGAATATTAAATAGAATATTGGATCTGAACATATAATATTCCACCAAATAAACCATATAGTAATCAACTACAAGATGTAATCAACACTACTAGTCACCCACAAGTACCAATCTATAGTTCCGGTACAAAGATTGAACAGAAGATATGAACTAGGGTTTGAGAGGAGATGGTGTTGTTGAATATGTTGATGGAGATTGCCCTCCCCAAGATGGGAGAGTTGTTGGTGATGATGATGACGATGATTTCCCCCTCCGGAAGTGAAGTTCCCCTGGCGGAATCACTCCGTCGGAGGGCAAAAGTGCTCCTACCCAAGTTTCGCCTCGAGACAGCGGCGCTCCGTCCCAAAAATCCCCTCCTTAATTTTTGTAGGTCAAAATGACTTATATACCAGAAGCTGGGCACCGGAGGTGGGCCGAGGGGAGCACAATCCACCAGGGCGCGCCTGGGCTCCCTAGCGCGCCCAGGTGGGTTGTGCCCACCTGGTGGGCCCCCTCTGGTACTTATTGGCTCAAATATTCCTCATATATTCCATAAAAATCCCCATAAAGTTTCAGCTCATTTGGAGTTATGCAGAATAGGTGGCCTGACGTAGCTCTTCCACATCCAGATTTCCTACTATCGGAATTCTCTCTTGTGTACCTGATACGTCTCCAACGTATCTATAATTTTGATTGTTCCATGCTATTATATTATCAACCTTGGATGTTTTATATGCATTTATATGCTATTTTAAATGATTTTTGGGACTAACCTATTAACCTAGAGCCCAGTGCCAGTTTCTGTTTTTTCCTTGTTTTAGAGTATCGCAGAAAAGGGAAATCAAACAGAGTCCAATTGAGTTGAAACTTCAAGGAACTTATTTTTGGATCAGAAGAAGCCCATGATACGTCTCCAACGTATCTATAATTTTTGATTGCTCCATGCTATATTATCTACTATTTTGGATGTTTAAGGGCTTTCTTATACACTTTTATATCATTTTTGGGACTAACATATTAACCCAGAGCCGAGTGCCAGTTTCTGTTTTTACCTTGTTTTAGAATATCGCAGAAAAGGAAAACAAAACGGAGTCCAATTGACTTGAAACTTCATGGAACTTATTTTTCGATCAGAAGAAGCCCAGAAGACTTGGAGTGCACGTCAGGGGATCTACGAGGAGGCCACGAGGCAGGGGCGCGCCCACCCCCCTGGGCGCGCCCTCCACCCTCGTGGGCCCCTCGTGGGCTCCCTGACGTACTTCTTCCGCCTATATATCTCCATATACCCTAAAAACATCCGAGAGAACAATAGATCGGGAGTTCCGCCGCCAGAAGCCTCCGTAGCCACCAAAAACCAATCTAGACCCATTCCGGCACCCTGCCGGAGGGGGAATCCCTCTCTGGTGGCCATCTTCATCATCCCGGTGCTCTCCATGATGAGGAGGGAGTAGTTCTCCCTCGGGGCTGAGGGTATGTACCAGTAGCTATGTGTTTGATCTCTATCTCTCTTGTGTTCTTGAGGTGATGCGATCTTAATGTATCGCGAGCTTTGCTATTATATTTGGATCCTATGATGTTTCTTCTCCCCCTCTACTCTCTCGTAATGGATTGAGTTTTCCCTTCGAAGTTATCTTATCGGATTGAGTCTTTAAAGATTTGAGAACACTTGATGTATGTCTTGCCGTGCGTATCTGTGGTGACAATGGGATACCACGTGATTCACTTGATGTATGTTTTGGTGATCAACTTGCGGGTTCCTCCCATGAACCTATGCATAGGGGTTGGCACACGTTTTCGTCGTGATTCTCCGGTAGAAACATTGGGGCACTCTTTGAGGTTCTATGTGTTGGTTGAATAGATGAATCTGAGATTGTGTGATGCATATCGTATAATCATACCCATGGATACTTGAGGTGACATTGGAGTATCTAGGTGACATTAGGGTTTTGGTTGATTTGTGTCTTAAGGTGTTATTCTAGTACGAACTCTAGGGCTGTTTGTGACACTTATAGGAATAGCCCAACGGATTGATTGGAAAGAATAACTTTGAGGTGGTTTCGTACCCTACCATAATCTCTTCGTTCGTTCTCCGCTATTAGTGACTTTGGAGTGACTCTTTGTTGCATGTTGAGGGATAGTTATGTGATCCAATTATGTTATTATTGTTGAGAGAACTTGCACTAGTGAAAGTATGAACCCTAGGCCTTGTTTCCTAGCATTGTAATACCGTTTGTGCGCACTTTTATCATTAGTTACCTTGCTGTTTTTATATTTTAAGATTACAAAAACCTTTATCTACCATCCATATACCACTTGTATCACCATCTCTTCCTGAACTAGTGCGCCTATACAATTTACCATTGTATTGGGTGTGTTGGGGACACAAGAGACTCTTTGTTATTTGGTTGCAGGGTTGCTTGAGAGAGACCATCTTCATCTTATGCCTCCTACGGATTGATAAACCTTAGGTCATCCACTTGAGGGAAATTTGCTACTGTCCTACAAACGTCTGCACTTGGAGGCCCAACAACGTCTACAAGAAGAAGGTTGTGTAGTAGACATCAAGCTCTTTTCTGGCGCCGTTGCCGGGGAGGTGAGTCCTTGAAGGTATATCTTTAGATCTTGCAATCGAATCTTTTTGTTTCTTGTTTTATCACTAGTTTAGTTTATTAAAGAAAACTATAAAAAATGGAATTAAGTTTGTCTCATACGCTTCATCTTTTTAATATCTTTCGTGAGTATGATGGAAAGGAAAATTCTGCTAAAGTGCTAGAAGAAGGATGCATTAAAATGTTTGGCACTAAATCTTTGAATGATGAGAATGATTGCAATGTTGTTAGTATGAACTCCTTGAATATCCATAGTACTAATGATGATTGCACTAGTTATGATGAAAATGTCTCCTATAAACATGTCAATTTTTGTGGAGTGCATTGGGTTTGCAAGTATACACCAAATAGGGAAGATAGATATTGCAAGAGGCATAAGTATTTAGAAACTAAGTTTTTGCAAGAAAGTCTTGATGATTGTGCTGAAAAATTTAATATTTTTCGCACCCCTAGTGAACTTTGCAACGAACATGGTCATTTAAATCTCCAATGCAAATTGTTTCATGACCGAATCGTATCCAAAAGTTGTGATAATTTGATTACCCTTGAGCATCATAAAGAGCTTAGTATTCTTTTGGGGTATGAGGAAATGAAACGTATAACTGAGGGTATTCCAAAGTTTAATCTAGATAGATTTCTTGATTTTGATCTAGAGAAGATTTATATGTATTATGCAGTGAATTGCATTGAAAATCATTATATTGTCAATTACATAAAGAAAAGAAAACAAATAGAAGATGAAGAGAATACTAATGAAAGGGAAGAGACTTCCCAATACCCTCCTATTATTTCTTATGATGAATCAGGTAACGAGGAGGAGCTTCCTATTCAACCAATCTCATTAATAAAGAGCTCCAAAAAGAGGATTGAACCCACACATGATGTGGTGAAGAAGAAGAAAAGAAAAAGGAAGAGAGGTAAAAAGATATCTATCCCAAATAATGCTGCTCCTATTACTATTGTGCCTCATGAAAATATAATTGTGGAAGATAATGATACTTCTTATGATCTTGAAAATCTTTTTGGCACTTTCCTGGAAGAATATGATAATTGCTATACTATTGGTGCTATCCATACTATTAATGATGAGAGTGATTATGCTTATAATATGAAAAGGCCCAAGCTTGGGGATGCTATGTTTGATGAGGATGATGTTTTTGAGAATATATTTGCTGCAATTAATGTTTGTCCCAAGCTTGGGGATGATACGTTTAATGAAGATGATATTTTTAGTCTCCCAAGTTTTGATATGAAAATTTATAATGATGATAGCATGCCTCCTACTTATGATGATTATTGTGATGATACTTATGCTATAAAAAGAAGTGATTATATTTATAAAACTTGTCATGATTATGGTTACCCCTTTTCTGAACATTACTCTTTTAATGTGGAAACAATTTATAGTATTCGAGTTTCTTATGATACTCCCACTATTCCAAATGAGAAGAATTTTGCTTATGTAGAGAGTAATAAAATTTCTATGCTTTTAGATCATGAAAAAAATGCTTTAGGTGCTTGTTATATTTTTGAATTCATACAAGATGCTACTGAAAATTATTATGAGGGAGGAACATATTCTTGTAGGAATTTCAATAATATCAAGTTTCCTCTCTATGTGCTTAAAACTTTGAAGTTATGCTTGTTTTACCTTCCTATGCAAGTTGATTATTGTTCCCACAAGTTGTTTGCTCACAAAATCCCTATGCATAGGAAGTGTGTTAGACTTAAATGCGCTAGTCATATTCTTCATGATGCTCTCTTTATGTTACAATTCTTATCTACTATATGAGCATCATTGAAATCATCATGCCTAGCTAGGGGCGTTAAACGATAGCGCTTGTTGGGAGGCAACCCAACTTCATTTTTGTTCCTTGCTTTTTGCTCCTGTTTAGTAATAAATAATTTATCTAGCCTCTGTTTAGATGTGGTTTTATGCTTTTAATTAGTGTTTGTGCCAAGTAGAACCGTTGGGAAGACTTGGGGAAAGTCTTGTTCATCATGCTGTAAAAACAGAAACTTTAGCGCTCACGAGAACTGCTGACATTTCTATTTGGAAAGTGCTATTTAGTTAATTCTTTTTTATATGATTAATGGATAAATTCCTCGGGTCCAGCAATTTATTTTAGAATTTTTGGGGTTCCAGATCTTGCGCTAGCTACAGATTACTACAGACTGTTCTGTTTTTGACAGATTCTGTTTTCCGTGTGTTGTTTGCTTATTTTGATGAATCTATGGCTAGTAAAATAATTTATAAACCATAGATAAGTTGGAATGCAGTAGGTTTAACACCAATATACATAAATAATGATTTCATTACAGTACCTTGAAGTGGTCTTTTGTTTTCTTTCACTAACGGAGATCACGAGATTTTCTACTTTAAGTTTTGTGTTGTGAAGTTTTCAAGTTTTGGGTAAAGATTCGATGGACTATGGAAGAAGGAGTGGCAAGAGCCTAAGCTTGGGGATGCCCAAGGCACCCCAAGGTAATATTCAAGGACAACCAAGAGCCTAAGCTTGGGGATGCCCCGGAAGGCATCCCCTCTTTCGTCTTTGTTCATCGGTAACTTTACTTGGAGCTATATTTTTATTTACCACATGATATGTGTTTTGCTTGGAGCGTCATTTTCTTTTCTTTTATTTTGCTTGCTGCTTGAATAAAATGCCAAGATCTGAAATTATTAAATGTTAGAGAGTCTTCACATAGTTGCGTAATTATTCGACTACTCATTGATCTTCACTTATATCTTTCGGAGTAATTTGTCATTTGCTCTAGTGCTTCACTTATATCCTTTTAGAGCACGGTGGTGGTTTTTATTTTATAGAAATAGATGAACTCTCATGCTTCACTTATATTATTTTGAGAGTCTTAAATAGCATGGTAATTTGCTTAAATAATCCTAATATGCTAGGTATTCAAGATTAGTAAATTTTTTCTTATGAGTGTTTTGTATACTAAGAGAGATTTGATGCTTGATGATTGTTTTGAGATATGGAGGTAATAATATCAAAGTCGTGCTAGTTGAGTAGTTGTGAATTTGAGAAATGCTTGTGTTGAAGTTTGCAAGTCCCGTAGCATGCACGTATGGTAAACGTTGTGTAACAAATTTGAAACATGAGGTGTTATTTGATTGTCCTCCTTATGAGTGGCGGTCAGGGACGAGCGATGGTCTTTTCCTACCAATCTATCCCCCTAAGAGCATGCGCATAGTACCATGGTTTTTGATGACTTGTAGATTTTTGCAATAAGTATGTGAGTTCTTTATGACTAATGTTGAGTCCATGGATTATACGCACTCTCACCCTTCCATCATTGCTAGCCTCTTCGGTACAGTGCATTGCCCTTTCTCACATTGAGAGTTGGTGCAAACTTCGCCGGTGCATCCAAACCCCGTGATATGATACGCTCTTTCACACATAAACCTCCTTATATCTTCCTCAAAACAGCCACCATACCTACCTATTATGGAATTTCCATAGCCATTCCGAGATATATTGCCATGCAACTTTCCACCATTCCGTTTATCAAGACACATTCATCATTGTCATATTGCTTTGCATGATCATGTAGTTGACATCGTATTTGTGGAAAAGCCACCGTTCATAATTCTTTCATACATGTCACTCATGAGTCATTGCACATCCCGGTACACCGCCGGAGGCCTTCATATAGAGTCATACTTTGTTCTAGTATCGAGTTGTAATCATTGAGTTGTAAATAAATAGAAGTGTATTGATCATCATTTTCTAGAGCATTGTCCCAAGTGAGGAATAAAAAAAAGAGAAGGCCCAAAAAAAGAGAAAGGCCATAAAAAAAGAGAAGGCCCAAAATAAAACGAGAGAAAAAGAGAGAAGGGACAATGCTACTATCCTTTGCCACACTTGTGCTTCAAAGTAGCACCATAATCTTCATGATATAGAGTCTTTTGTTTTGTCACTTTCATATACTAGTGGGAATTTTCATTATAGAACTTGGCTTGTATATTCCAACAATGGGCCTCCTCAAGTGCCCTAGGTCTTCGTGAGCAAGCAAGTTGGATGCACACCCACTTAGTTTCTTTTGTTGAGCTTTCATACATTTATAGCTCTAGTGGATCCGTTGCATGGCAATCCCTACTCCTTGCATTAACATCAATCGGTGGGCATCTCCATAGCCCATTTATTAGCCTCGTTGATGTGAGACTTTCTCCTTTTTTGTCTTATCCACATAACCCCCCTCATTATATTCTATTCCACCCATAGTGCTATGTCCATGGCTCGCGCTCATATATTGCGTGAAAGTTTATAGGTTTGAGATTACTAAAGTATGAAACAATTACTTGGCTTGTCATCGGGGTTGTGCATGATGAGAGCATTCTTGTGTGATGAAAATGGAGCATGACTAAACTATATGATTTTGTAGGGATGAACTTTCTTTGGCCATGTTATTTTGAGAGGACATAATTGCTTAGTTAGTATGCTTGAAGTATTATTATTTTTATGTCAATATGAACTTTTATCTTGAATCTTTCAAATCCGAATATTCATGCCACAATTAAGAAGAATTACATTGAAATTATGCCAAGTAGCACTCCGCATCAAAAATTCTGTTTTTATCATTTACCTACTCGAGGACGAGCAGGAATTAAGCTTGGGGATGCTGATACGTCTCCAACGTATCTATAATTTTTTATTGCTCCATGCTATATTATCTACTGTTTTGGATGTTTAAGGGCTTTACTTTTATATCATTTTTGGGACTAACCTATTAACCTAGAGCCCAGTGCCAGTTTCTATTTTTACCTTGTTTTAGAATATAGCAGAAAAGGAAAACCAAACGGAGTCCAATTGACCTAAAACTTCACGGAACTTATTTTTGGATCAGAAGAAGCCCAGAAGACTTGGAGTGCACGTCAGGGGATCTACGAGGAGGCCACGAGGCAGGGGGGCGCGCCCACCCCCTGGGCGCGCCCTCCACCCTCGTGGGCTCCCTGACGTACTTCTTCCACCTATATATCTCCATATACCCTAAAAACATCCGAGAGAACAATAGATCGGGAGTTCCGCCGCCAGAAGCCTCCATAGCCACCAAAAACCAATCTAGACCCATTCTGGCACCCTGCCGGAGGGGGAATCCCTCTCCGGTGGCCATCTTCATCATCCCGGTGCTCTCCATGACGAGGAGGGAGTAGTTCTCCCTCGGGGCTGAGGGTATGTACCAGTAGCTATGTGTTTGATCTCTATCTCTCTCGTGTTCTTGAGGTGATGCGATCTTGATGTATCGCGAGCTTTGCTATTATATTTGGATCCTATGATGTTTCTTCTCCCCCTCTACTCTCTCGTAATGGATTGAGTTTTCCCTTCGAAGTTATCTTATCGGATTGAGTCTTTAAAGATTTGAGAACACTTGATGTATGTCTTGCCGTGCGTATCTGTGGTGACAATGGGATACCATGTGATTCACTTGATGTATGTTTTGGTGATCAACTTGCGGGTTCCTCCCATGAACCTATGCATAGGGGTTGGCACACGTTTTCGTCATGATTCTCCGGTAGAAACTTTGGGGCACTCTTTGAGGTTCTATGTGTTGGTTGAATAGATGAATCTGAGATTGTGTGATGCATATCGTATAATCATACCCATGGATACACTAGGTGACATTGGAGTATCTAGGTGACATTAGGATTTTTGTTTATTTGTGTCTTAAGGTGTTATTCTAGTACGAACTCTAGGGCTGTTTGTGACACTTATAGGAATAACCCAACGGATTGATTGGAAAGAATAACTTTGAGGTGGTTTCGTACCCTACCATAATCTCTTCGTTCGTTCTCCGCTATTAGTGACTTTGGAGTGACTCTTTGTTGCATGTTGAGGGATAGTTATGTGATCCAATTATGTTATTATTGTTGAGAGAACTTGCACTAGTGAAAGTATGAACCCTAGGTCTTGTTTCCTAGCATTGCAATACCGTTTGTGCTCACTTTTATCATTAGTTACCTTGCTCTTTTTGTATTTTAAGATTACAAAAAACTTTATCTACCATCCATATACCACTTGTATCACCATCTCTTCGCCTAACTAGTGCACCCATACAATTTACCATTGTATTGGGTGTGTTGGGGACAGAAGAGACTCTTTGTTATTTGGTTGCAGGGTTGCTTGAGAGAGACCATCTTCATCCTACGCCTCCTACGAATTGATAAAACTTAGTTCATTCACTTGAGGGAAATTTGCTACTGTCCTACAAACCTCTGCACTTGGAGGCCCAACAACTTCTACAAGAAGAAGGTTGTGTAGTAGACATCAGCCCATAGAGTATCGAAGATGGAGCAGGAGAGTCCCGGGCTGCCCACAAGGGTGGGGGGGGGGGCGCCCACCCCCTGGGCGCGCCCCCTGCCTCGTGGACAGCCTGGAGATCCGCCGACGTACTTCTTCCTCCTATATATACCCATATACCCTAAAAACTTCGGAGAGCAGAATAGATCGGGAGTTCCGCCGCCAGAAGCCTCTGTAGCCACCGAAAACCAATCTAGACCCGTTCCGGCACCCTGCCGTAGGGGGAATCCCTCTTTGGTGGCCATCTTCATCATCCCGGCATTCTCCATGACGAGGAGGGAGTAGTTCACCCTCGGGGCTGAGGGTATATACCAGTAGCTATGTATTTGATCTCTCTCTCTCATGTTCTTGAGGTGATACGATCTTGATGTATCGCGAGCTTTGCTATTATAGTTGGATCTTATGATGTTTCTCCCCCTCTACTCTCTTGTAATGGATTGAGTTTTCCCTTTGAAGTTATCTTATTGGATTGAGTCTTTAAGGATTTGAGAACACTTGATGTATGTCTTGCACGTGCTTATCTGTGGTGACAATGGGATATCACGTGATCCACTTGATGTATGTTTTGGTGATCAATTTGTGGGTTCCGCCCATGAACCTATGCATAGGGTTTGGCACACGTTTTTGTCTTGACTCTCCGGTAGAAACTTTGGGGCACTCTTTGAAGTACTTTGTGTTGGTTTGAATAGATGAATCTGAGATTGTTTGATGCATATCGTATAATCATACCCACGGATACTTGAGGTGACATTGGAGTATCTAGGTGACGTTAGGGTTTTGGTTGATTTGTGTCTTAAGGTGTTATTCTAGTACGAACTCTATGATAGATTGAATGGAAAGAATAGCTTCATGTTATTTTACTACGGACTCTTGAATGGATCTATCAGAAAGGATAAGTTTGAGGTGGTTTCGTACCCTACCATAATCTCTTCGTTTGTTCTCCGCTATTAGTGACTTTGGAGTGACTCTTTGTTGCATGTTGAGGGATAGTTATATGATCCCATTATGTTATTATTGTTGAGAGAACTTTCACTAGTGAAAGTATGAACCCTAGGCCTTGTTTCAACGCATTGCAATACCGTTTACGCTCACTTTTATCATTAGTTACCTTGCTGTTTTTATATTTTTCAGATTACAAAAACCTATATCTACCATCCATATTGCACTTGTATCACCATCTCTTCGCTGAACTAGTGCACCTATACAATTTACCATTGTATTGGGTGTGTTGGGGACACAAGAGACTCTTTGTTATTTGGTTGCAGGGTTGCTTGAGAGAGACCATCTTCATCCTACGCCTCCTACGGACTGATAAATCTTAGGTCATCCACTTGAGGGAAATTTGCTACTGTCCTACAAACCTCTGCACTTGGAGCCCCAACAACGTCTACAAGGAGAAGGTTGCGTAGTAGAAATCAGTACCTTGCATATTATGAGAGAAAAGGCATTAGAATTACTCCAAAAAGCATTATTATGCATAAAAACATCATAAATAATAGTAGGAAAACATGATGCAAAATGGATGTATCAACCGGAAACTTAAATACATGTGTGGATACATAAACAAATATCATGTCCCTAGTGAGCCTCTACTAGACTAGCTCGTTGATCAAAAGATGGTTAAGGTTTCCTAACCACAGACACGTGTTTTCACTTGATAACGAGATCACATTATTAGGAGAATGATGTGATGGACAAGACCCATCCGTTAGCATAGCATATGATCGTTTAGTTTATTGCTACTGCTTTCTTAATGTCAAATACATATTCCTTCGACCATGAGATCATGCAACTCCCGGATACCAGAGGAATACCTTGTGTGCTATCAAACGTCACAACATAACTAGGTGATCATAAAGATGCTCTACAGGTATCTTCAAAGGTGTCTGTTGAGTTGGCATGAATCGAGATTGGGATTTGTCACTCCGTATGAAGGAGAGGTATCTCTGTGCCCTCTCGGTAATACACATCACAAGAAGCTTGCAAGAAAAGTGACTAAGGAGTTAGTTACAAGATGATGTATTAAAGAATGAGTAAATTGACTTCCCGGTGACGAGATTGAACTAGGTACAGAGACACCGACGATCGAATCTCGGGCAAGTAACATACCGACAGACAAAGGGAATTATGTATGTTGTCATAAAGGTTCGTCCTATAAAGATCTTCATAGAATATGTAGGAACAAATATGGGCATCTAGGTCGCTCTATTGGTTATTGACTAGAGAAGCGTCTCAGTCATGTCTACATCATTCTCGAACCCGTAGGGTCTGCATGCTTAACATTCATTAATGATATAGTATTATATGAGTTATGTGAATTGGTGACTGAATGTTGTTCGGAGTCCCGGATGAGATCACGGACATGACAAGGAGCTCCAGAATGGTCCGTAGGTAAAGATCGATCTATAGGACGATACTATTTGGTCTCCGTAAAGGTTTCAGAATGCACCGGGTATTTATTAGATCACCAGAAGGGGTTCCGGGAGACCTACAGGGAGTTATTGGGCCAAACTGTCCAAGGGAGGGAGCACACTAGACCGCAAGGGGCTGGCGTGCCCACCTCCTGGCCGTCGGTCCTCTAGGGAAGGAAAGGGGCGCCTATGGCAAGGAGCCGCTGCCCCCCCCTCTTGCCATCTCCTCCACCCCTAGGACGGAAAGGGGGCGCCTAGGGCAGGCGCTCAGGGCGGCCGCCACTACTGCAGGATGCTGCTAACGCGACACTATGATCAGAGACCCTTCGATGAAATTGTGTGCGATGCAATAATTGCAAACGGTGATTAAAAAACCATCAAAAAAGATGCAGAACATTTGCGATGACAGATGCATCAAACATGGTTCAGAATTTAGTTGCATGTGCGATGAGGGGCATATGGTTTAGTTCAATGAACTATTTGCGATGAGGCAGAAGAACAAAAACGGGCAGCCAGATGAAGGCGTGTGCGATATACATCATATGGTTCACTCGAATGAATTGTTTGTGATTAGGCAGAACAACAGAAACGTTTATCCAAATGAAGGTGTGTGCGAGGGGCATACGCTTCAGAAGGATTAACTGTTTGCGATTAGGCAACACAACAGAATGGTCAGCCAGATCAAAGTTTCTGCGATTGATGACATACACTTCACACTGATGAACTGTTTGCGATTAGCCACAACAAACAGAAGCAGTTAGACAGATCAACGTGTGTGCGCTAGACGGGCACGCATTCCAATTAAAAGAAGCATGCACGATGGTTCGAGCGCGCACGGTTGTTGGAACAAGATGTGTGCTGGGATTGCCTATTGCGGTGCACCCTATGGTGCAAACGCCACGTACGCGGTCGACAAAGCGTTCCCACATTACGCCGTCCGAGAATAGTGCCACACTTAGAAATTATAGAACCGTTAACAAATTTTGAGCCTGCATCCCGTCACATTCCAAATTACTACCATGCTATACTTAATTGCAAACCTGTTCACATCGATCAAAACCTAAACAGTTTCCCACTTAGGAGCGTCTTAGTACTCGGCTATAAATACTACTACTCCAAGATGACTGCACATTCCTCCTCAACTCCTCATCCACAAAAACAAACAAGTCATTCATCATCGTTCCCTTGCGTTTGTCATGGCCAGCGTGAGTTCTGGGTCGAGAGATTACCACCAGGGAGAGGCGAGCATGGAAGCGGAAGCACGGGAGATGTCCCGCCTCACCGCGAAAGCAACCGACATGTCCTGTCGCGTGGTCCTAGCAGCACAGAGGTCCCGCCGCGCCGCCGAAGCAGCACGGAGGTCCTACCACGCTGTCGATGCAACGGACTGGTCTGTCCACGCCGCGGAAGCAGCAGAGATGTCCCACCGTGCCGCGAATGTAGCAGAGATGTCCTCCCGCGCCGCGGAGGCCTGGGAAAATGTCTCACAGGCAGGCGAGGACTCTTACAGGTGCATGAATGCGATCGTCCATAGCCAGATGGATCAGATCTCCGGCTGGGCGAGGTTGCAGGACGACATGAAAGCCTTGTTTGAACAGGCTACCGGCGTCATCCGGCAACTAAGTGAGGGCAATGCGAAGCCCCAGGCTGAGCGCGACCTGCTGAGGGCGAAGATCATCGGAAGTGCGGAGCAGCAGGAGGAGACCACTGCCTTGTTGAAGAGGACCGACGTCATCGTCAAGAAACTTATGGACGAGAATGACATGCTCCGCATTGAGCACCAAAGGCTGGTGGAGGAATTCGTGGATGCTTCCAAGCAGCGTATTAAGGACACAAAAGAGCTCATCGCCACTCGCCGTGGAGACTAGTTCCCGTGGCCTGTAGTAACGCATCAAAAAAGTAGAGATCAGCGAGCTAGATCATTGTCTACCTCCTTCTTTTGCCCTTGTGTATTTCAGGCATTGCCGCATGTGGCCTTTTAATTATCTTCCTAAATATGTAAGACAATTATTATCCACTGTCATCGTCCTTATATTCATCAATCTTGCTATAAGTCGCAGTCGATGCTATATAGGTCCGTCGGATCTTACATCAAGATCCATGCAAAACTTTCTTTTCAGATTTTCTTTTTTCTCTCTTAAATCTCAGTCGAGTGAGACATAGACACGCCATGAAACAGGGGCTCGGGTGCCATTAATGGAGACGTTGGGAGGGAGGTGGGTGGCGGATAGAGGTCAAAGGGCTCTCCTCTCAATGAGCACATGCAGAGGCCTGATCGCACGCCTCCCGTACTCAAAGAGCTACCCCGCACGACACCTCATAGCCAATAAAGAAGGGGACGCGTGGCGACACGTAAATGGTAAGTAGAATGCCCACGGTTTTCAATAATACTTGTGTTTCCGATTTGTAACATGACAACACTTGTTCCAAAATGACTTTGTTGATTGTTAATGTGTGTGCCTTCGCAAATCGGACAAAAAATTTACCATAGCATGTTGGTACCATGTCATGACACCATGTAGCGACCCGACCTCAAACGGTCAAGTCTCTGTGCTTCAGTGTCATCCCTGGATCGGTAATGCTGACACACACAGTACTCGAGGATTTATAACAGAGTAGAAATCACACACTTATTACATCGAATGTCTCCAAAGAGAACTTATTACAATAAATATGGCTTAAGGCCATCTAATACGATAACAGCGGAAGGCTTGGAAGATAAAGTGAGTCCATCAACTCCAACGACATAGCTGAGCTGCACGGCAACGACCTAACGAACCTTACTCCTCGTCTGAAAAGTCTGCAACATAATACGTTGCAGCCTGAAAACGGGTCAGCACATGGAATATGCTGGCAAAGTAACACAGTAGAGCAAGAACAGAATAATGCTATCACTACATGCATATTTGGCTGGTGGAAAGCTCTATTGTTATAGTTTTTGCGAAAAGCCAATTTTTCCCTACAACAAAGGAATATATTTTAATTTAGCTATCATGGTAGTTGAAACATCATTGAGAAGGTTCCTCCAACTCAATCCCAATTAAGGTAATTATCAACCCAACAATATTAATTTAAGAGTGATGAGATACTTAAGATACTCCAAGTACTAGATACTCAAGATTGTCCATAACTGGGGACATGGCTAACCATGATTAGTTTGTACACTCTGCAGAGGTTTGCGCACTTTTTCCCACAAGACTCAATCGCCTCCGTTGAATTTCTCGCACTACATGATGTTTGAGAAACGGATGACCGAGACACAGTCTTTCAGAAACATTAACTCTCTACTCCGGGCAGACCATACCAAACCTACAACCCACTACCTGCTGATCCACCTCTTTAAGAGCTTCATGTAACTTACTCAACTATGCTAGAGCCCATAATAGCTTGCCGCTACACACGGAAGTTTCTAGCATGAATCATCTCAGTTCCCTTTGAGCCTGGGTGGCGGTCCATAGGAAGATCACACGGGTACTCCGGGATTTCCAAAAATACAGGCAACACTGGGTACTCCAGGTGCCTCAATCCACCTAGATGTGTATTTAAGTTGCCACCTTAAGTTGAACCATTAATTAACAATCTCACATCTGTCATGGATTTCACTCTCCCAAACCACGTCTATGAGCATAGCATAGCAATATAATCAACACGTAGAAGTAACTCCCAGGGGTTTGAATGTAACAGGGTAATAGGTTCTACCTCATCAACTACTTCCCAACCCACATGTTAATAACATCCTAACCATGCAATGTTTGAGGATTGGAACTAATGCATAAAAACTGGGTGATAAAGGGGTATGATCAAAGTGTTAGTTGCCTTGCTGACGATCCGCGTAACCTAGAGACTCCAAATAACACGCTTCGCACTCCGGGAATTCTATCGCAAACAACAATAGCATACATAAGCAATCAAGCAAAGAAGCACGGGTAAAACTCAAATAAGATCTAACCAGAAAGTTCAACTTAAGAACTCCGGTTTGCAAAAGGAATCAAATCGAACGGAGCAACGAAACTCAAACGGCGAAAGAAACAAGATCTGTTTACTAATCTGGACCTAGGTCAAATTTTATAGTAGCAAAAACTTGTTCAAGTTGGTTAAGAGGAAAGAGGGTCTCGAGATGAAGATCCAGGCTCTTAAATCGCCTGATTCCGACTAACGAGCGAAAAGATAAACTAGAACAAAAATCGGATCAGAAATCGCGATCAGAAATAACCGTAGAAAAATCTGATAAAAGAAAACTGACGAACAGACTAACGAATGAGCGTTCATTATCTATAACTAACGAGCAAAAACTGTTCATTAAAACAAACATACGGACGAACGTCCGCAAAAAAGAAAAACCAGGAAAAACCGACGAACTAAAAAACGAGTTAGGGTTTTCTTTAAAAAACAAACCGGATCGGTTTTCTTTAAAAAACCGGTGGCTACCTCGTCGGTCCGGTGAGGCACGGCGGCGGCGACGAGGCGAGGCGCGGCAGCGGGCGAGGCAGCGGCGGTGGCACGGCGCGGCAGCGGCAGGCGGCGGCGGCGCGGGCAAGCGGCGGCGGCGCAGCGGCTTGGGCGGCGGCTGCGGCGGCTTGGGCTCCGTAGCAAGGCGGGGCGGTGGTGGTGGTGGCGGCAGGGGGAGTATATAAGGAGGGGGTGTGTGCCTTGGGGAGGGGGCAAAGGCGGCGGGGATGGAGTCCGGCTCGGACTCCTCCGAGTCGGGGCGGCGGCGGCGCGGCCGGTCTCCTGGGAGGAGACGGCACGCAGGAGAGGCGGGCCGGCGGCTGGGCTTCGGTCCAGTTAGAATAAAACAAACATTTGATTTTAAATATTTTTCCTCCAATATTTCAATTATTTTGGAGAAGTCATATTATCTCCTCTCATATATTTTTATTATGAAATATTTTCGGAGAGAAAAATAATTAAAACCAAAAATCCTCGTTTCAAAATTTGATAAAATCAAATTTGAAAACTGGGGAAATCACCAACTCTCTCCGAGGGTCCTTGAGTTGCTTAGGATTTCGAGGATCCCAAGACGAAATGCAATAAAATATGATATGCAAGAATGATCTATGTATAACATTCCAAATTGAAAATTTGGGATGTTATAAACCTACCCCCCTTAAGATGAATCTCGCCCTCGAGATTCGGGTTGGCTAGAGAATAGGTGTGGGTGGTCTTTGCGAAGACCATCCTCTCGTTCCCAGGTGGCTTCATCCTTGGTATGATGGCTCCACTGAACTTTGCAAAACTTAATGACCTTGCTGCGGGTGACTCGATTGGCAAACTCTAAAATCTTGACTGGCTTCTCCTCATAAGTCAAGTCATTGTCCAACTGAATCACCTCCAAGGGTACGGGATCTCTTAGCGGTATGTCGGCCATCTCAGCATGGCACTTCTTCAACTGGGAAACGTGAAACACATCACGAACTCCTGACAGTCCTTCAGGTAACTCCAACTTGTAGGCAACTTCTCCCATCCGTTCCAAAACACGATACGGTCCTACAAATCTTGGGGCTAACTTCCCCTTAACTCCAAAATGTTTTACTCCTCGCAAAGGTGATACTCACAGATATGCTCTATCTCCAATTTCATAGGTTACCTCCTTGCGATTCGAATATGCATAACTCTTCTGTCTGGACTGAGCTATCTTCAGTCTATCCCGAATCAGTTTAACCTTCTCCTCAGACTCTTTGATCAAGTCTGGTCCAAACAACTGTCGGTCTCCAACTTCATCCCACATCAACGGTGTTCTGCACCTTCGGCCGTACAGGGCTTCAAACCGTGCCATTTTCAAACTGGCTTGGTAACTATTGTTGTATGAGAATTCTGCGTAAGGCAGATTGTCATCCCAACTAGACCCATAACCTAGCGCATAGGCTCTCAACATATCCTCCAGAATCTGGTTGACTCTCTCGGTCTGTCCATCCGTCTGCGGGTGAAAGGCTGTACTGAACTCCAATCTCGTTCCCAAGGTCTGGTGTAACTGATGCCAAAACTTTGAAGTAAACTGGGTTCCTCTATCCGATACGATGGTCCTCGGCACTCCATGCAGACATATGATCCTGGTCATATATATCTTGGCCAATTTTGCACTGGTATAAGTTGTTTTCACTGGGATAAAGTGGGACACTTTGGTCAAACAGTCAAATACTACCCATATAGAATCATATCCTGATTTGGTCCTGGGTAATCCGGTGATAAAATCTATGCCAAGTTTATCCCACTTCCATTCGGGTATCGGGATAGGCTAGAACAATCCTACTGGCTTTTGATGCTCTGCCTTCACTCTCTGACATACATCACATACGGCCACATACTCGGCGATATCCTTCTTCATCCCTGTCCACCAGAAACGTTCCTTCAAATCCAAATACATCTTGGTGTTTCCGGGGTGTATCGAGTATGGTGAGTCATGAGCCTCCTGAAGTATTAACTTCCCGATATCAGTGTTATTGGGCACGTAAACATGGTCCTCAAACCATAAGGTGTCGTGTTCATCCTCGCGAAAACCTTTGGCCTTTCCTTCGCTCTTTTTCTCCTTTATCTCGGCAATCTCTTTGTCATCCTTCTGAGCTTCTCGAATTTTCCCCAACAATGTAGACCGTACCTCCATTGTTGCGACAAAAACTCTAGGAACAATCTCCAATCGAAGTTCCCAGAGATCCTCTGCTAACTCCTTCGGCAATCCCGTGCTCTCCAGGGTATTAGCGTAACTCTTCCAGCTCAAAGCGTCTGCTACGACATTGGCCTTTCATGGATGATAGTGCAGCTTCATGTCATAATCCTTTATAAGCTCCAACCATCTTCTCTGCCTAAGGTTCAGTTCCTTCTGGGTGAAAATGTACTTCAAACTCTTATGATCCATGTACACATCACAATGGTTTCCAATAAGGTAATGTCTCCAAGTTTTCAACGCATGCACTACAACTGCTAGCTCCAAATCATGCATGGCATAATTTAACTCATGTGGTTTTAGTTGTCGCGAGGCATACGAAACAACTCTTCTGTCCTGCATGAGCACACTTCCAAGTCCTAAGCGAGAGGCATCTCAATACACTTGGAAATCCTTATGTATATCTGGCAATGTCAACACTGGGGCTGTAGTCAAACGTTTCTTCAGCTCCAGGAAACTTGCCTCACAATCTTCCGTCCATTTAAACTTGGTATCCTTCTTCAATAACTCCGTCATTGGCTTCGCGATCTTGGAAAAATTCTCAATGAATCTCCGATAGTATCCTGCGAGTCCAAGAAAACTGTGGATCTCGCTAACTGAAGTGGGTGTCAACCATTCAGTGACTGACTGAACCTTGGTGGGGTCTACTGCTATACCTTCTCCTGATATAACAAATCCCAGGAATCCAACTTCCTTCAACCAAAACTCGCACTTGTTGAACTTGGCATACAACTGATGTTCCCTGAGTTTCTTGAGAACTAAATGCAAATGCTCCTTGTGTTCCTCTTCATTCTTCGAATATACCATTATATCATCAATGAACACCACAACAAACTTATCTAGATATTCCATGAATACTTTGTTCATCATGCTCATGAAATAGGCAAGGGCGTTAGTCAGTCCAAATGACATGACCGTATATTTGTATAGCCCGTACCGTGTGGTGAAGGTTGTTTTTGGTATATCCTTCTCTCGTATCTTCAATTGATGATATCCTGATCGCAGATCGATCTTTGAAAACACCTTAGCTCCTTGCAGCTGGTCAAACAGATCATTGATCATCGACAATGGGTACTTGTTCTTAATCGTCACTTCATTCAAGGCTCGATAATCAACAACCATTCTTAGGGATTTATCCTTCTTCTCAACCAAAAGCACTGGGGCTCCCCATGGTGATGAACTCCGTTGAATGTAACCTTTTCTCCAATAACTCCTTGATCTGTTTCTTAATCTCCTCCAGATCATTCGCGGGCATCCTATAGGGCCTCTTGGATATTGTCCCTATGCTTGGCAATAGCTCTATCAAAAACTCAATATCTCAGTCCGGTGGCATGCCTGGTAACTCCTCCGAGAAAACATCCGGGTAATCCTTTACTACAGGCACTTCTTCCTGCACAACTCCCGTGAGGGTATTTACTTGGCTACTTCTTGGCGCATGCCTAGATACATACTTGATCCTTTTTCCCTCCGGGGTGGTGAGACAAATTGACTTACTAACACAGTCAATGCTTCCTCTGTACTTTGACATCCAGTCCATTCCTAATATCACATCCAATCCTTGTGACTCCAAGATAATTAGGTCGGACGAAAAAACATGGTTGCCAATGGTTAAGGGTATCTGGTCACACCATCGACTAGCCATATACTCTGCTCCAGGTGAACTTACTAACAGAGGGGTCCTAAGGGTTTGGGTCGGTAGTTTAAACTTATCCACGAATTCCCTTCATATGTATGAATGCGATGCACCAGTATCAAAAAGAACAAGAGCGGTAAATGACTTAACCAAAAACTTACCTATAACCGCGTCTGGCTACTCTTCAACCTCCTCCATGTTAACGTGGTTCACTTGTCCTTTGGTGAATGGATTGGGCTTCTTCCCAGCACTTCCATTTCTGTTTCCATTCTTCCCTTCAGGGCACTCCGTGGCATAGTGTCCAGTCTTCCCGCGCTTGAAACAAGTAACGTGGCTTAGGTCTCTCTTGGTGGGTGTGGCTGGATTGGGGCGGTTCTGATTGTTGCTTACTCCATTCCCATTCCCATTCCTAGGGCCAGTATGGTTATGGTTACTTCCTCCATTATGGGTGTGGCCTCCATGGTTATGAACAAGTCCTCCCGAGTTCGGGGTTAGGCGAGGCTTTTGCTGAGCTCCTGAGTTATACCTCCCTTGTCCATACTTCCTCATACGGCTCTCAATCTGTTGCTGCTTCCCTTCAATCATAAGAGCCTTATCTACCAACTCCTGGTAGTTGGTGAATGTTGCCACCATCAACTGCATACTCATCTCATCATTCAGCCTTTCCATAAACTTCTCTTGCTTTGCGGCATCTGTGGCCACATCACCAGGGGCATAGCGAGATAACTTGCTAAACTCATCCGCGTACTGAGCCACAGTACGGTTCCCCTGGCATAAGTTGCAAAACTCACGCTTCTTCAAATTCATGGCTCCAGGTGAGACATGGGTTGTACGGAAGGCTTGCTGAAATTGGTCCCATGTCACCGTGGCTATAGGGTAGGTGACGGTGTAATTCTCCCACCATGATGCTGCTGGTCCATCCAACTGATGTGCGGCAAAACGCACCATCTCAGCATTAGTACATTCTGCAGTGCTTAACTCCCTTCCAATCCTGCGGAGCCAATCATCTGCTACTATAGGCTCGGTGCTACTGGAAAACACCGGCGGCTGCAACCTCAGAAAACAGGCTAAGTTGTCAACAGGTGGTGGTGGTGGTGGTGGATTGTTGTTGTTGTTGTTGCCTTGGTTCTGAACTAACAACTGCATCAGGGTATTCTGTTGCTAGATCAACTGAGTGAGCTCCGGTGGGAAAACAAATCCGGGGTCACGTCTCCGAGGCATCTGATGGGTTTAGAGGGGAGAGATTAGAATAGAGTGAGGTCTAATGAGAAAGCACTACCCATATGCACATGAGACAAACACAATCATTTCACTCAATCAATCAAGCAAGGCATACAATCAGTCTAACTATCGCAAAAGTGCTCGGACTCCTCTATTTACATGGTGGAATACTACTACTGATGTGGTGGTCTACTAAAAATATTCCTCGGTTGTAGACTCCATGATATCTGCTCCAGCTTCGTCTTCAAAGTCATCATCGCTAAGGTCAGAGTCGGTGTCATCGATGATGATGTAGTCTTCCGGGTGAATCTCCTTGGGTTCTTCGTCTTCTTCTACTGGTGTGGGGTCTCCCATGAATACTCCTAGCTTCCTTTCCAGATCGTCATTCTTCTCCACTAGTACGACGATTTCCTCCTCATAATCTTCACGTGTAGCCTTGAGTTCTTCCTCCAGTTCCGCGATCCTAGTCATTGCCTTCTTCAGATCTATTATGCCTGCGCACATCTGATTCTCCTGGCGTCGAATGTGCTGGTTTAGTTCCTGGATGAAAGCTGCAATTGATCTATCCTTCCTGGTGCTGATCATCTCCCATTGCTCATCTCGGCGCCCACAGATCTGGTAGATAGTATCCTTAAGCTCCTTTTGGTAAACTTCTCCAATGCGTCCCATGGTGATGTGAGCTGCCATACTCTTTCCTAAACTCCAGGTTGGTGCATCGAACGAAAACTCTATGGGTTTAGTGACTGGCGTGAAGGTTCTTCCTGGAACTTGAACTTGAATCATCCATCGCTCCTCTTCTAGTAAAGTGGCATTGTAGCTCCCGGTGAAGCTTGGTATTCCTATGTTCAGGTACCTAGTGACTTCCTTCAAGTGTCGTCCAAAAGGTGCTTCTTCATCCGGTTGTGCAAACTTGTTCCTTGCGTCCGCCATCCTAAAGAGTAGAAAATGGAGAGGAGTCAAAAATGAGAAGAGAATAGTGATCTATGTCTTTTAACTTAGTGGTCGTGGCCTACACTCAGCGTGTGCTCTGATACCATCTTGTAGCGACCTGGCCTCAAACGGTCAAGTCTCTGTGCTTCAGTGTCATCCCTGGATCAGTAATGCTGACACACACGGTACTCGAGGATTTATAACAGAGTAGCAATCACACACTTATTACATCGAATGTCTCCAAAGAGAACTTATTACAATAAATATGGCTTAAGGCCATCTAATACGATAATAGTGGAAGGCTTGGAAGATAAAGTGAGTCCATCAACTCCAACGGCATAGCTGAGCTGCACGGCAACGACCTAACGAACCTTACTCCTTGTGTGAAAAGTCTGCAACATAATACGTTGCAGCCCAAAAACGGGTCATCACATGGAATATGCTGGCAAAGTAACACAGTAGAGTAAGAACAGAATAATGCTGTCACTACATGCATATTTGGCTGGTGGAAAGCTCTATGGTTATAGTTTTTGCGAAAAGCCAATTTTTCCCTACAACAAAGGAATATATTTTAATTTAACTATCATGGTAGTAGAAACATCATTGAGAAGGTTCCTCCAACTGAATCCCAATTAAGGTAATTATCAACCCAACAATATTAATTTAAGAGTGATGAGATACTTAAGATACTCCAAGTACTAGATACTCAAGATTGTCCATAACCGGGGACACGGCTAACCATGATTAGTTCATACACTCTGCAGAGGTTTGCGCACTTTTCCCCACAAGACTCGATCGCCTCCGTTGAATTTCTCGCACTACATGATGTTTGAGAAACGGATGACCGAGACACAGTCTTTCAGAAACATTAACTCTCTACTCCGGGCAGACCATACCAAACCTACAACCCACTACCTGCTGATCCACCTATTTAAGAGCTTCACGTAACTTACTCAACTATGCTAGAGCCCATAATAGCTTGTCGCTGCACACGAAAGTTTCTAGCATGAATCATCTTAGTTCCCTTTGAGCCTGGGTGGCGGTCCATAGGAAGATCACACGGGTACTGTCGTGGAATTATCACGGCAGATGTCCTTAGTGTCAGGACTTAGTCGCGAGGCCAACGCATCTATGTGGTAGCTTGAGAGGGGTTGAGCAGGACGAGAGACGCGAGGTTTTACCCAGGTTCGGCCCCTCACGGTGGAGGTAAAAGCCTACATCCTGCTTCATTGATATTGATGATGATGATCACGGTTACAAGAGTGCTCTTATCTCGAGAGCTATTGTCTAAACCTAACTTGTCCAAGGTTGTGGAACTTGTGAATCTTGTCCCCTTCTTGGGGAGCCTTGCCCCTCCTTATATATGTTGAAGGGGCGGTTTACATGTGGAGTTCTATTAGGATTAGGACTAGTCTATCTCTAATATAAACCGGATACAAGTCCAGGTCTTAGCTCCTTGTAAGATAATGTTCCTCATGCCTTTCCTCTTAAACCGGCCCACTACGTGAACCGGCCTTCTGGGCTTTGGGCCTTGTCATCCGTCGATCCCGTGCGCCGGATCACAAGTGAGTCATAATGACCAGGTGGGTTGCTTGTAAACTGCCAGGTCAGGGCGGGTCGCTAGTAACTCACCAAGTGTCAGCGGGGTCTTCAGATAAACCGCCAAGTCCGGCCGGGTTAACTTCCGATCGGTTTACACCGCGGGGGATATCCCCGACATTAGCCCCCAAGTTTAGCTTGGATTTATTCATGGTAAACTTATGCTGCAAAATAAACACAAGAACAAATTTGACAGGTTATGCTCCGGGTTAAAATTTTTGTAAACCGGTACCTGATCATCATTAGGTCCTTGTTATTTCCTCCTTCTGGGAAATCCGGGTCAACAGACCAGCTTCATAATCAATTTGCCGACATTGGCTTATCACCGAGAAATATTGTGAAGAATAACTCCTTTGACTCAGCTTCCAAGCCGGTTTAAGAAATATGGGTCTGAAAATACTTATCTGATATTCAGCCGGTTTGAAGATGTAAAACTTGCCGGTTTAATATTACCAAAATGGCCGGTTTATAAATATTGATGGCGTCGGGTCATAATTGTTGTCGATACCGGGTCATGTAATTGATCTTCCTGATTTGCTCAAAACTGATAAAATGAAGATGTTCCTCCTTTATATGCATAATACCTGTAGCCCCCAAGTCTTAAGAGGAGAACACAGTGATAACTTAAGACTTGCTCCAATAAGTGTTTCAACCTTGAAGAAATCCGGTTTGTTCATCTCAATCATATAAACTGAATACTCCATATATGTAGCCCCCAAGTGCCGGGTTGTCATGCTTGCAACAACCTGGAACTTGCAATTGCTTATAAAAACTTCAATCAGTGTAGCCCCCAAGGGCCGGGTCATTATGCAATAATGAGTAGGGACTTTTTAAGTATAATCTTGTAAACTTTGAACAGCAACATGTAGCCCCCAAGGGCCGGCTTAGTAAGATAATACTGAACCGGGACTTGATATATATACTTTAATGAAAATAACATATTATAATGTAGCTTCCATCGTAGGGCTTGAACCCACGTCCACAAGGTTAAGAGCTTTGTGCTTTACCAACTGAGCAATGGATTCTTCAATATTATGGACGAAAACTTGTGTAGCTTGAATTGTTGACAGGAGCAATTGGTAGCCCCCAAGGGCCGGCTCATTATAATATGATGAGTCGGGTCTTCAATAAGACTAGTAAAAATGACTTTGCATTAGCCCCCAAGTGTCATGGTGCATGCTTGCAGCGACATGAGACTTGCATGTAATTTCAATTTGAATAATGTAGCCCCCAAGTGCCGGGTTGTAAGCCTGCAGCGACTCGGGACTATTCCTTCCATTGTAGAATAAATCATATCCTTTGATAAAAGAGTAGACATTGCACTATAGCGACTTTGAAAACCTTAATAATAAAAATCCAGCCATGTTGGCTATTCAAGATAATATAATCCGGTATGAAAACCTTTATTCATTCAACATCATAATGAAATTTCAGCCAAGTTTGGCTATTTGAATAATATAACCCAATGATTTATAAGCGCATGATTCCAATGGCGCAATCCAAATATATACTGGCGACTTGTTGTCCAAAGTCAGGCCGGTTTAACAAATCTGTTTCTGCATACAACAAGTTTAAAGTGTCCTGGCGGTTTACCACCGGACGGGTCATAATACCCAACATATAACCCGGGTTTATAACCAAGGCTGCACTTAAGAATAATCAAATATGAAATATATCATACCTGTGACATTGAATCACATCGTTGGTTTTACCAACTTTTCGTAGTAAGGGTGATAACCCAAATCTTGAGTACTGATAACTCCTTCCATATTGTGCTGGTTTATAATAAAACCATGCCGGGTTGTGATAAACACCGTGTTACTCCATAAGAGGATGTTAACAACAAGGATCAAACCGGTAAATAATCTCCGGATTGACGTGAACTGTGTTCCGTCAATTAATTGGTAAAAAAACTTTGTCGGTTTAAAAAACACAATGAAAAGCAAAAACCCCCCTTCAAAGAAAAGTGTGAAGCAAAAGCAACGATAAAAGCAATGATCAAATGGCGTTACCATGGCCAAACACGACCAAGCTCCCGTTAGGTGTAACTATGGTTCTAGTCAGCCAGGTCCCCAAGTGATTCTGTGGCATTTATGCCGACCAAATGGCCTGGTCATGGTTCGGGTTCGACCAAGCCCCCAAGTGATTTTGTGGCCTTAGGCCGATCAAGAGGCATGACTGGTTCAGACATGACCAAGTCCCCAAGTGATCTGGTGGCTCTCGCCTATCAAGAGGCATGGTATTGGTTCGGACACGACCAATCCTCCAAGTGATATAACACGATGCTTTTAGCAAAGCGAACTCAAGGGGTAAACCGGAGGCCGCTTTAGAGCAACTCCGTGTAACCTCACATGATGTAAAAGACCAGAGACCCTGCTTTATGAAGCAGAAGCCCCCATGTGATCAATAATATGTCAGGCCAGTAAGGCGGGATACCCATGTTTGAACCGCGCATCATGGCAGCAGGTCCTCTTTGGCAATTTTTAACTTTTTGCAAGAGATAAATTCTTCTTGAACCGGGATCTTGAACCGGATATGGAGACCTTCAAAGCTTTGTGGGAGACATCTTTCCCTTGAACCGGATTTTAAACCGGAATCTTCATTTTTAGCCGGAAATTTTCTGACGGCCTTTAAACTCGAACTTGCGAGAAGTTAATTCCCTTTTGAACCAGAAATTCTTAAACCGGATTTGAGCGCTTTAGAGTTTTGTGGGAGAATAAATTTATCTTGAACCGGATTGTAAACCGGATATTTGAGAGCTTCAGTGAGACTGACTTCCCTTGAGCCGGATTTTAAACCGGAATCCTTTCTGATGACCCGGATCTTCTTCATTGAGCCGGGATTTTGTAACGGTCATATACTTTCTAATCCGGAAATCTTCTGACAGCACGATGTGAATCCGGGACCGGGTTATCTTTCCCTCCAACGTATTGGGGTTCTTGACTTCACTGAAAACCGGCAACGTTTGCTAAGTCATATCATTGTAGCCCCCAAGTCTCAAGGTGACTCGAGGAGTTGGCTTGAGATTCTCCATATTTGGCTGTGATATAAACCGACATAACTTGTATGTCATTGGCGTTGATAGCACGATCCGAATCCATAGAAGGTTGAGGTGACTGCGGCGGGTTGTAAATGATCCCATATGAGCTGTATCAGCAACTCGGCCAATGGTTCCTTCCAACTGGTGATTTGAAGTTAACCAAACTGTAGTGGCGGCGATTTGTGCGCCTGCCCATTGAACCATCCAGTGCAAACGGCGGTTGATAATATATGATAATTTGCCTCCAATTTGTTAGAAGAGAAAACTGGGCTTCCCAAGCAGTGACTTGCTCATAATCAACAAACAGCTCATGCAGACAGATGTGGCCCAATGTGTTGATGTAGACCAGGCCGCAAGAGGCGGATGGTAAAGATGACCGCAACATCTGAGGCGGCACAAACAGATGAACCGACCATGGCGTTGTAAGCCGGTGCGGACGGGCAAGTTGTCCTCCTTGTTGTAAACCGGCATGGTCGCGAGAGACGGCCACGGCGTTGTAAGCCGGTGTGGTCGCGAGAGACGGCCACGGCGTTGTAAGCCGGTGCGGGAGTCCATTGAGTAACGACGACCACCTGTGCCAAAAGATGTTGGCATGCCTCCATCTCCGCGGCATAATATCACTTTTTGTCATAAATAATTGCCCTGCATAAATAGTATTGCAGACCAAGGCAAAGATAAACTTGCTCTTTGACAAAAACGACATGTGTTAATAAAAAAAATTTGGATGGATATCACCTGATTTGTTTGGACGAAAATTATCCACCTCGGAGTTGGTGATCACCACGGTGAAATTGAAATTTAATCACGGCCGAATCGCAGGTGTGCCGACCACGACTTTGTAAGCCGGCGCGGATGGGTGAGTCAATCGCAGGCGGACAAATGAGTTGGCCACGTATTGATGCAAACCCAACAACAGGGGCGGCGACTTGCTCGCGTATCCGTCGGGCGACTTATGAGAGTGGGTGCGGCACTGGCGTGCTGATGTAGACCAGACTGCGGGAGTGGTGTCGTGCACGCGTCCATTGGCGAGGGAGTTAGCCGCGGTGTTGGAGACCAGCACGTGTGGGCGTGGACTGACGAGTCGGCCGCGACAGTGATCATTTAAACCAGCACAGGCGCGAGAGTTGGCCAGGACATTTAAGCCGGTGCAGGCGCGAGAATTGGCCACAATGTTTAAACCGGTGCGAGCCTCATGTCTATGGCATGACATCACTTTTGTAGTGGACTTTGTCCTGCATAAAATATATTGAAAGACAGAGTAATTGTTCTGAAAAGAATTATGTGCTAAAAATACTGGGAACAGATAGCACCTGATTTGTTTTTCAGATGAACGCAGATACCAGTACTGGATAACGTTGGACATATTCCCGTGCGGCCGACAACCTCCGTATCAAGTATGCTGATGATTTCCTGTTCTGCACCAGGCGTGTGCATGGTCGGAGTTGTCCAGTCCGTAGTTCTGCGCTGATCGTCCCCAACAGAAAATTTAATCCACTGTGTGTAGACACGGTAATTGTAGACTGAAACCTGATGTGACTAGACCACTTGACGAAGCTTCACGTAAGATTAATTCTTTTGTCATGATTGACCTAGAAACTTGTGCCTTTGAGATGTTTGCTCCTCCATGTAGCAAACAGAGATTAAAAAAATACTGATTTGGAGATGTCAGAACATGAGTAGTCTTTGGACTTGCTTTGATTAAACCACAGATTATGCGTACACTGGCAGTCTGCCTTTGGTTGTTATGACCGAAGAACAACTGGGAACGGACACGGCCACGGGCAGAGATAGAAAATTTTGTTAGTCTCACGTGGCTTGCCGTAACGGCGGTAGCAGAAAATCCAACCGGTGTCGACATCTTGCGGCGGCTCAACCGACAACCAATGCAACCCTAATCCTCTTGATCCTTCTCCATCTTTGTATACGCTGGCTCCATAGTTAATCATGTTTCTGAACAGAAACCGACGAACGTGCCGGCTTTGTCCAAGGCTGTTTCACGCCGGGTTATCCTGCGTGCTTTTCATGCTGGCGCTTTTTCATGTGACATACCGCGAGCTTCTCAATCCCTGTAAGAGATCCCTCCAAGAACTCAACACCACCGTGCACAGGCCCCACGGTGGGCGCCAACTGTCGTGGAATTATCACGGCAGATGTCCTTAGTGTCAGGACTTAGTCGTGAGGCCAACACATCTATGTGGTAGCTTGAGAGGGGTTGAGCGGGACGAGAGACACGATGTTTTACCCAGGTTCGGCCCCTCACGGTGGAGGTAAAAGCCTACATCCTGCTTCATTGATATTGATGATGATGATCATGGTTACAAGAGTGCTCTATCTCGAGAGCTATTGTCTAAACCTAACTTGTCCAACTTGTGGAACTTGTGAATCTTGTCCCCTTTGGGGAGCCCTGCCCCTCCTTATATATGTTGGAGGGGCGGGTTACATGTAGAGTCCTATTAGGATTAGGACTAGTCTATCTCTAATACAAACCGGATACAAGTCCAGGTCTTAGCTCCTTGTAAGATAATGTTCCTCATGCCTTTCCTCTTAAACCGGCCCACTATTAAGCGTGAACCGGCCTTCTGGGCCTTGGGCCTTATCATCCGTCTGTCCCGCACGCCGGATCACCAGTGAGTCATAATGACCAGGTGTGTTGCTTGTAAACCGCCAGGTCAGGGCGGGTCGCCAGTAACTCGCCAAGTGTCAGCGGGGTCTTCAGATAAACCGCCAAGTCCTGGCCGGGTTAACTTCCGGCCGGTTTACACCGTGGGGTATATCCCCGACAGGTACTCCGGGATTTTCAAAAATACAGGCAACACTGGGTACTCCAAGTGCCTCAATCCACCCAGATGTGTATTTAAGTTGCCACCTTAAGTTGAACCATTAATTAACAATCTCACATTTGTCATGGATTTCACTCTCCCAAACCACGTCTACGAGCATAACATAGCAATATAAGCAACACGTAGAAGTAACTCCCAGGGGTTTGAATGTAACAAGGTAATAGGTTCTACCTCATCAACTACTTCCCAACCCACATGTTAATAACATCCTAACCATGCAATGTTTGAGGATTGGAACTAATGCAGAAAAACTGGGTGATAAAGGGGTATGATCAAAGTGTTACTTGCCTTGCTGACAATCCGCTGTAACACCCCGGATATGATTTACCCAATATGTACTCCAACTCTTGCCGTTTCCGGCCTTAAGTTATTTTATTTTCTCGGGTTCGGGTCTTTGTCTCTGTGTGTTGTTATCATTGTCATGCGTCTCATATCATGTCATCATGTGCATTGCATTTGCATACGTGTTCGTCTCATGCATTCGAGCATTTTCCCCGTTGTCCGTTTTGCATTCCGGCGCTCCGTTCTCCTCCGGTGGTCATTTCTACCTTTTTTCATGTGTGGGGATTAAACATTTCCGGATTGGACCGAGACATGCCATGCGGCCTTGGTTTACTACCGATAGACCGCCTGTCAAGTTTCGTACCATTTGGACTTCGTTTGATGCTCCAACGGTTAACCGAGGGACCGAAAAGGCCTCATGTGTGTTGCAGCCCAACACCCCTCCAAGTTGGCCCAAAACCCACCAAAACCCTCTCCATCATCTAGAGCGCTCGATCACGATCGCGTGGCCGAAAACCGCACCTCATTTGGACATTCCTAGCTCCCTCTATGCCTATAAATAGGTCCTCCTCCGAAAAACCCGGGTCTCCCCACCCCGAAACCCTAGATCCACCACCTCGCGCCGCGCCGAACACGTCCAGTCCGGCCGGACACGTCCGCCGCCCAACCCGGGCCAATCCCGCGCTGCCACGTGGCGCCGCCCATGCCCACATCGCCGCCTCCTCCGCCGGCCCGCCGCGGCCCGCAGCGGGCCCCCGAGGCCCACGTCCGCCACCGCCTCCACCGGCTCACCGCGCCGCCCCTCTCCTCCAACTCCGGCGCCCGAGCTGCCCAGCTCCACCGCGCCATCGCCGGTGGCCGCAGCGTGCCTCGCCGGCTGGAGCCAAGCGCTGCCCCTCCGTGCCGCACCTCGCCGCCCCACCGCGGAAGCCCGCCGCCGACGTCCGCCGCCCCCGCCGCCTGCCTTCCGCGCCGGCGTGCGCCGCCAAGTCCAGCCACCGCGCGCCTCCTCCCCTCCGGCGTCTACAGTGCATCCCGGCGGTCCTTGAAGTCCGCTCCGCCCAGATCTGGAAACCCTAGGGGTTGTTTTTTCCCTAAGTCTCTAATTATTTTAGCTATGTTCATCATGCCGTAACTCCGCATCCGTAGCTCCGTTTTGGGCATATAGCATATCAGAATGTTCATCTCAGAGAGTACATAATTTCATCTCTTTGCATCATTTTCATTTGAGTTCATCTTGATGCCTGAAATGCTGTTAGAAGAGTGCTATTTGAGATAATTGTCAGATCTGCTGCTCCAATTAGATATTTGTCATTTTTGCCATGATTAATGTGTGCATGATATGCCCCCGAGCTCTTCATGAGTTTTGTTATATGTTTTGCCATCTATCCATAGGTGCAACCCATGTATTTTTATGATGTGTGTGGTGACTAGCACAAGCTTGCAAAGTGGTGCATTCGTTAATGCTGATTTCAGGGACTTAGCATTTCCACTAAGTCCTTGATCTGTTTATCTCAATATGCCATATGTTCATGTTGTTTCCTAGTGATCCGTGCCTCTTTTGAGGATAATCAGTAAGGATGTTTTGTTAATCTTGCAGTGCTCTATCCATACATGTCTTTCTTTGCAATTATGGAGCACCCTAGCTTGAGTCAATCGAGCTCTACTTTTGCTATTTCGTGAATCTGGGCAGATTGTCTACTTGTTAGCGATTTTGCCGAGGATGTTGTAGTTGATCCGTGCATGATATGTTATTGTTCTTGCCATGTCTAGCTTGTATAATGTGTATTCTTGATGGGGGTATGCTTAGATTGTCATGACTTTCTCTGTAATGAGTGCATCGAGCTCGTAAACATGCCTACTTGATATCTGTTTTGCATGCTCCAGTTTTTCACTAAGTCTGTGATCTGATTATGTTTTTGCCATGTTCACATGCTTGCAAATGTATTTTCTGATCCCTTTTGGCTCAAGGTCACTAAGGGACTTTTGTTAAGATCTTTGAGTAGCTCCATGCCATGCTTTACTTTGCCATGTCCAGGTCCTGTAGCATATAGTTTTCATGCTCCAAAGTGTGCTATCTGATCTGAAATTCCAGACAAGTGTTGATTTCACTAAGTCTGAAATCTGTTTACCAAATGCATTTTTGCCATGCTTGTTTGAACCTGTTAATGGATGAATTGGCCGTAGCTCAGTGCTAGTCTTTTGCTAATCTTCATGAATGGATCCCTGCCATGTATTTTGTTGCAATGTTTGGGTGCTGTAGCATGTTCATCTTATTGCATTTAGATGGTACTTGTTGTAAATCGCAGACCGGTGCCATATTTGAATTGCTTGCCATTTCCAAACCGTAACTCCGATTTCGGTGATCTTTATATCGTTTTCAAGCGATTTCATCTCACCTTTCCAGTGGCACACTTGGATTTCCAAGTTGAGGCCAGGTTCATTCATTCCTTGTCAAATCTTGCATATGCATCACATATCGCATCCCGCATAGCATACCATGTTTGCATCTTGTTGTTTGAGTTTGCACGTGGTTGATTGTGTCCTTGTTGCTTGTTTGGGTAGAGCCGGCAGATGAGTTCACTAACAAGGAGCCCGTTGAGTTTGCTTTCGAGGATCCAGTCAACTCTGACAACTTTGCAGGCAAGATGATCATACCCTCGAAATCACTACTATCTTTGCTTTGCTAGGTGCTCGCTCTTTTGCTATGCCTATGCTACGATGCCTACCACTTGCTTATCATGCCTCCCAAATTGCCATGTCAAACCTCTAACCCATCATGTCCTAGCAAACCGTTGATTGGCTATGTTACCGCTATGCTCAGCCCCTCTTATAGCGTTGTTAGTTGCAGGTGAAGATTGGAGACCGTTCCTTGTTGGAACATTATTTACTTGTTGGGATATCATTATATTGCCATGTTATCTTAATGCATCTATATACTTGGTAAAGGGTGGAAGGCTCGGCCTCTCGCCTAGTGTTTTGTTCCACTCTTGCCGCCCTAGTTTCTGTCATATCGGTGTTATGTTCCCGGATTTTGCGTTCCTTTCGCGGTTGGGTTATAATGGGAACCCCTTGATAGTTCGCCTTGAATAAAGCTTTTCCAGCAATGCCCAACCTTGGTTTTACCATTTGCCACCTACCTCTTTTTCCCTTGGGTTTCCGGAGCCCGAGGGTCATCTTATTTAACCCCCCCCCCCCCCCGGCCCAGTGCTCCTCTGAGTGTTGGTCCACCTCGTCAGCCACCGGTGGCCACCAGGGGCAACTCTGGGCTGGCCTACCGGAAGTTTGGACAATCTGAGTGTGCCCTGAGAACGAGATATGTGCAGCTCCTATCGGGATTTGTCGGCACATTCGGGCGGTGTTGCTAGATTGGTTTTAACTTGTCGAAGTGTCTTGAAGAACCGAGATACCGAGTCTGATCAGAATGTCTCGGGAGGAGGTCTATTCCTTCGTTGACCGTGAGAGCTTGTCATGGGCTAAGTTGGGACTCCCCTGTAGGGATTTGAACTTTCGAAAGCCGTGCCCGCGGTTATGGGCAGATGGGAATTTGTTAATGTCCGGTTGTAGATAACTTGAACCTTAACTTAATTAAAATGAATCAACTGTGTGAGTTACCGTGATGGTCTCTTCTTGGCGGAGTCCGGGAAGTGAACACGGTGTTGGAGTTATGCTTGCGCAGGTTGTTCTCTAGTTATTTGTTCGCGCTTTGCCTCCTCTTCTCGCTCTCTTTTGCGAATAGGTTAGCCACCATATATGCTAGTCGCTTGCTGCAGCTCCTCATATTTTACCTTGCCTTACCTATAAGCTTGAATAGTCTTGATCGCGAGGGTGCGAGATTGCTGAGTCCCTGTGGCTCATAGATTACTTCCAAACCAGATGCAGGGCCTGATGATTCTGTTCCAGATGACGCGCTTGAGCTCAAGTGGGAGTTCGACGAGGACTCGCGCCGATACTACGTGTCTTTCCCTGATGATCAGTAGTGGTGCCCAGTTGGGGTGATCGGGACCGTGTCGCATTGTTGGGTTATCTTTTATTTTGGCGTCGTAGTCGGGCCATGAGTGTTTGAATGTTGTAATGCTATTTATGTACTTTGATTGACGTGGCGAGTGTAAGACAACTATGTATCTCCCCTTTTATTATCTATATTACATGGGATGTTGTGAAGATTTCCTAACTTGCGACATTGCTTTCAATGCGGCTATGTCTCTAAGTCGTGCCTCGACACGTGGGAGCTATAGCCGCATCGAGGGCATTACAAGTTGGTATTTGGCAAGTCTCGGTCCAATCCGGAAATGTTTAATCCCCACACACGAAAGAAAGGTAGAAATGACCACCAGAGGAGAACGGAGCGCCGGAATGCAAAACGGACTACGGGGAAAAAGCTCGAATGCATGAGATGAACACGTATGCAAATGCAATGCACATGATGACATGATATGAGATGCATGAAAACGATAACAACACACGGAGACAAAAACCCAAACCCGAGAAAATAAAATAACTTAACGCCGAAAACGGCAAGAGTTGGATTACATATTGGGTAAATCATATCCGGGGTGTTACACTATGACTATGAGATCATGCAACTCCCGAATACCGGAGGAACACTTAGTGTGCTATCAAATGTCGCAACGTAACTGGGTGACGATAAATATGCTCTACAGGTGTCTCCGATGGCGTTTGTTGAGTTGGCATAGATCGAGATTAGGATTTGTCACTCCGAGTATCGGAGAGGTATCTCTGGGCCCTCTCGGTAATGCACTTCACTATAAGCCTTGCAAGCAATGTGACTAATGAGTTAGTTACGAGATGATGCATTGAGGAACGAGTAAAGAGACTTGCGGCAACGAGATTGAACTAGGTATTGAGATACCCACGATCGAATCTCGGGCAAGTAACATACCGATGACAAAGGGAACAACGTATATCGTTATGCGGTTTGACCGATAAAGATCTTCATAGAATATGTGGGAGCCAATATGAACATCCAGGTTCCGCTATTGGTTATTGACCGGAGACGTGTCTCGGTCATGTCTACATAGTTCTCGAACCCGTAGGGTCCGCACACTTAACGTTCGGTGACGATCGGTATTATGAGTTTATGTGTTTTGATGTACTGAAGGTAGTCCGGAGTCCCGGATGTGATCATGGACATGACTAGGAGTCTTGAAATGGTCGAGACATAAAGATTGATATATTGGATGACTATATTCGGACACCGGATGAGTTCCGGGGGTCACCAGATAATTATCGGAGTGCCGGGGGGTTATCGGAACCCCCGGGGGAACTAATGGGCCAACATGGGCCTTGTGAGAGAGAGGAGGGTCCATAGGGCTGGCCGCCCCCCCTGGGAGTCCGAATTGGACAAGGAGGGGGGCAGCGCCCCCTCTTTCCCTCTCCTTCCTTCCCCCTTCCTCCTCCTATTTGGACTAGGAAAGGGGGAGTCCTACTCCTACTAGGAGGAGGACTCCTCCCCCTCTTTGGCGCGCCCCAAGGGCCGGCCGGCCTCCCCCCTTGCTCCTTTATATATGGGGGCAGGGGCACCCTAGAACACTCAAGTTGATCATTGATCCCTTAGTCGTGTGCGGTGCCCCTCTCCACCATATTCCACCTCGGTCATATCGTAGCGGTGCTTAGGCAAAGCCCTGTTCCGGTAGCATCATCATCACCGTCATCACGCTGTCATGCTGACGAAGCTCTCCCTCGACACTCAGCTACATCGAGAGTTTGTGGGATGTCACTGAGCCGAACGTGTGCAGATCGCGGAGGTGTCGTACTTTCGGTACTAGGATCGGTCGATCATGAAGACGTACGACTACATCAGCCGCGTTGTCATAACGCTTCCGCTTACGGTCTACGAGGGTACGTGTACAACACTCTTCCCTCTTGTTGCTATGCATCACCATGATCTTGCGTGTGCGTAGGATTTTTTTTTAAAATTACTGTGTTCCCCAACACACACTTGGCATCTTTGCAGCTTTGTCAGCCTTTGCTTTCTCTCTCTTTTCTTGTGCATGCACGCTTGTAGGATCTTCTTAATTCAAGACAACAATGTTGTCCTCAAAATCTGGTCTCAAGGGTAGATGCTCCTTATCAAAAAGATATGTGCTTGTGCCCATCTTGGAGTTGATGAGCACCTGAATATGTGGAGCATACCCACAAGATATCTTCTGATCTGCAGCTGTCCTCTTGATTGTTTCCACAATCAGGCTCATGACTTTAAACTTTTGGGGCACATCAAACAGTTGCAGCAAGTTGATAGAATGGCCTCTTATCATCTTATGATCTCTAGATTTTGGCAACAAACTATGCCTCAGAATGGTGTTGATGATGGCCAATCCAGACAACAAATAGTGAACAGACCCAAGCTTATGAGTTTCCAATGCTTTGTCTGGAATATCCTTGTACATGTTGGCCATAGAGTTGTGGTCTTTCTTCTTCTTGGCATAGAAATCCAAGTCATCTTCATACTCGTCAGGGGCATCGATCAATTTATCCCACTCATTAACAATTGATTGGTACCTTGTATCTTCAGACATCCAAACGATTCTACCATCTGGATAGAAATGCACTGATACGCGTCGGTCCTAAACAAACGGTTTTAACCCCTTTTTGCGACGGCATTCAGAACCGTCGCCAAGTGAGTGTGGGCGATAGGGGGTCCTTCCCACACAACCCAGAAACCGTTGGGGATATGCCCTCCTAGCACACACGCTCGGCAAAATGAGGTAGTGTGCGACCGGCGAGCGCTCAAATACGGAAATACATACAGTAGTGCTAAAAAATACAATTATACAGCGAAATTGTTTTCGGTCGCAAGTACATCCCACACAGTCAGTCCTCGCTAAATGTTTCCGTTCGTATATACATCCCACATAGTCGCTACAAGGAAAACGTTTGCGCAAGGTGGCGTAACGCAAACATTTTTAAAATGAATGTCGTGTGTGATTGTTCATTGATCCAACACGGTTTATTCCTAGAAATTGTGTGTGTTTCCTGAGGTCATCGCCCACGGTGTTTTCTCATTAACCGTTTGCAATAGGAAAACCCAATTAGCAGGCTAATTGCCCTATTATTAATAATCCATTTACTAATATAATGGACATTCATATTAAGCACATAATATATTCCATTTCCATATTAAGGAAGCAGGATTTCATAATTGAAATACATCGGAGTACAACATGATATAGCTTCAGCACTCAGCTACCCCATTACACAACTGCACTAGCAGCAAGTTTCACATGCAACATCTAGAACCTTTTGAAATTAGCATCATAGACGGTACATAGAGAGATGCATCTCATTTGGAAAACTGCTGAAGCGGAAGGCGAATATTGAGCCTTCATTCATGTTGAAGGTCTTTGCAATTTTAGGCCAGTGCATGTGGATGATTGACCATCCATCCTTCGACCTCTTCAGGAACACTTCAATATTGAACCATGTGAGTCTTATGAAAACTTTCCTCGCCTCCTGACCACAGAGGTGGTTTGAGAGGTAATCATCAGTGAACACTGAAAACAAGGATGTGCATAAATATATTCTCTATATTGGAAACGGGGCAAAGGAATAAAAAAGGCAAGGTATAATAGTTAGTACCATCTTGTAAACCTCAGTGCTTCTCATTGTTTCCGTGCAACACATATAAGGTAGTTAGTCATCAGATTAAGTAAGGGTTCGCATGCTATCAGTAAAATATGTTGATGAAAAATAAGCGCATTGTAGATTCATCAGATTAATTCAAGCCACATGGGAAACCCATTTATCCAAACCAAGCATGATTAAAATATAGGAAATATAGCACTTATATATGTTTCTCATGTATTAAGTGCAGCCAAATTTGATTTATTCCTCACATGGTATACAATAACAGAATGCAGCCACAACAATTGAACATCGCATTACAGAATTGAACCAAGCAGTTAACTAAACACCACAACAAATGAACCAAACGTTAACTGAGCACCACATTGCACAATATAACATACTCCTAATAGAAGATCAGATAGTTAACCAAACCAATCATGCTTAACAACTTGGAAATATAGCAATTGTATTTGTTTCTCATGTATTTAGTACAACCAAATTCGATTTATTCCTCACATGGTATACAATAACAGAATGTAGCCACAACAATTGAACATCGCATTGCAGAATTGAACCAAGCAGTTAACTAAACACCACAACAAATGAACCAAACGTTAACTGAGCACCACATTGCATAATATAACGATACTCCTAATAGAAGATTAGACAGTTAACCAAACCAAGCATGCTTAACAACTTGGAAATATAGCAATTGTATTTGTTTCTCATGTATTTAGTACAGCAAAATTCGATTTATTCCTCACATGGTATAGAATAAAAGAATGCATCCACAACAATTGAACATCACATTGCAGAATTGAACCAAGCAGTTAACTAAACACCACAACAAGTGAACCAAGCCACAACAAATGAACCAAGCAGTTAACTAAACACCAATTGAACAATATAACATACTCCTAACAGAAGATCAGATAGTTAACCAAACCAAACATGCTTAACAACTTGGAGATATTGCACCCTGAAGAATTGAACATCACATTTGCAGAATTGAACCAAGCAGTTAATTGAACACCACATTGCACGACATATAGAACATATACACTATAGTAGAAGATTGCATGGTAAAAGTAGATAGCACAATTCACTAGAATTTGTTAAGGAAAGGCAGTAGCTAGCAAACTGAACATGGGTCCTTATAGTGAGCCAATAAGACAAGCTAGATATCGATGATGATTGGCTCCTTGGACATAGAAGAGGGCGAGGCCTCCGCATCGTGGGTGCCCTTGTTGTAGTGGTGGGTTGCCTAAGCCGCTCCGGGCACCAACCTGATAGCTCTCGAGATGAGGTAAGCACGTGCACGCTGAGAAAACACCTCGTAGTCTTTGTCGAAGGCACCGACGGTGGCCTCGAGAAAACACCATGAACTGTTGTTTAAAGCAGCCAACCGCGTCGCGGCGTTGACGCGCGAGGCATCAACGGTGGCCTCAACGGCGAGGTGCTCCTCCAAGATCTGGGGCTCGTCACGAATGGCAGCCATCGTGACCTCATCCGCGCATGCGGCCATGATTTGCTTCTCCGCTGCCAAATGCTCCTTGAGGTCCTGGCTATATACTACATGCACCATGGCTTAGGCCAGCGCTTATTTGGTGGAGGGGTCGGGGATTTGGGTGGAAGGTGTCGCGCTCGTGCCGGCGGTCGGCGCATGTGGGATGTGGAAGGAGGAGGAGGATGGGGGTCGAGTGTGGATTACCTGTCTGGATAGGCGAGGCCGAGCAGCATGAAGGAGGGTCGCCGGCGAGGAGGTGGCAGCGCTGCAAGCAAGGAGTGAAGGTTTCAACTTGGAAAAGAAGTCACAAACAGGGGAAATGTGGCTTTTGGTAAGGGGGGGATGTAGATATTTCCGCGGAAGCCGAAAATTTGGAATCGCTTCAGCCAAAAAACTGGCGTGCAAAGTGTCATCAGACACGGTCCCTTATTCAGACACGGTCCAAAGATATTTTGTGCTTCATCTCACACGGTTGGTTATAATAAACTGTGTGGGATCTACTTGATTTTTTATCTTGATTTGAATTACATAATGGGGTCACAACGGCCATGGACGGTGTTTGAATGGCTAGACCTTTTATCTGCAGTGATCATGCAACTATATGTGTGTCATAAAAGAATTGGAATTATTCATGGTTCGTTTGGACAATTTTATGCATTAAGTGAGTTTTTAATGCATTTATGTGCATAATGCAAATTTGAACTACATGCACATGCTCCAGTGCATATAAATTGGTTGAAAAATCAAATCTTTGTCCTTGGGTGCATGCTTAGGTCCCATGCAAGAAATGGGAATGAATTTCAAACACCAGGGCACCGTTGATTGCTGGCAAAACATTGAGATCCCTGGTTTTTAAATTATAGTGAATCCAAAACTCAACTGAAATCCATAAAACTTGGCATGCTATCATGGAGCGGCATCAACATGCCGTGGTAAATTGTTTGTCCCATTTTGGGAAGGTTTGGGTATATGCTTCTCACAAACCAGAGCTTCTCACAACAAGCATGATGGTTTCGGTAGGGAACGCCCCACCTTTGGGGACAAAACGATATCCATTGCCTTTTATTGCTTTCAAATTTTTTCTCGTGTCAACATAGAACAACAGGAGTGTTGTGTTATTTTTTGTGATTTTTCGGGGTTTGTTTGGATATTTTTATGCATTAAGTGAGTTTTCAATGCATTTATGTGCATAATTCAAATTTGAATTACATGCACATGCTCCGGTGCATATAAATTGGTTAAAAATCAAATCTTTGTCCTAGGCTGTATTCTTAGGTCCCATGCAAGAAATGGGAATGAATTTCAAACACCAGGGCACCGTTGATTGCCGGCAAAACATTGAGATGCCTGGTTCTTAAATTATAGTAAATCCAAAACTCGTCTGAAATTCATGAAACTTGGCATGCTATCATGGAGCAGCATCAACATGTCGTGGTAAATTTTTTGTCCCATTTGGGGCAGGTTTGGGTATACGCTTCTCACAAACCAGAGCTTCTCACAACAAGCATGATGACGGTAGGGAACGCCCGACCTTTGGGGATGAAATGATATCCATTGCCTCTTATTGCTTTCAAAAAATTTCTCGTGTCAACATAGAATAATAGGAGTGTTGTGTTATTTTTTGTGATTTTTCAGGGTTCGTTTGGATATTTTTATGCATTAAGTGAGTTTTCAATGCATTTATGTGCATAATTCAAATTTGAACTACATGCACATGCTCCGGTGCATATAAGTTGGTTGAAAAATCAAATCTCTGTCCTTGCGTGCATGCTTAGGTCCCATGCAAGAAATGGGAATGAATTTCAAACACCAGGCACCGTTGATTGCCAGCAAAACATTGATATGCCTGGTTTTTAAATTCTAGTAAATCCAAAACTCGTTTGAAATTCATGAAACTTGGCATGCTATCATGGAGCGGCATCAGCATGCCGTGGTAATTATTTTGTCCCATTTGGGGCAGATTTGGGTATATGCTTCTCACAAACCAGAGCTTCTCACAACAAGCATGATGGTTTCGGTAGGGAACACCCCACCTTTGGGGACGAAACGATATCCATTGCCTCTTATTGCTTTCAAAAAAATTCTCGTGTCAACATAGAACAACATGAGTGTTGTTTTTTTTTGTTAATTTTCGGGGTTCGTTTCGACATTTTTATGCATCAACTAAGTTTTCAATGCATTTATGTGCATAATTCAAATTTGAACTACACGCACATGCTCCGGTGCATATAAATTGGTTGAAAAATCAAATCTTTGTCCCTGGGTGCATGCTTAGGTCCCATGCAAGAAATGAGAATGAATGTCAAACACCCTGCCACCGTCACTCGGCCGCAAACATTGAGATGCCTGGTTTTTAAATTCTAGTAAATCCAAAACTCGTCTGAAATTCACGAAACTTGGCATGCTATCATGGAGCGGCATCAACATGCCGTGGTAAATTTTTTGTCCCATTTGCGGCAGGTTTGGGTATATGCTTCTCACAACAAGCATGATGGTTTCAGATAGAACACCTGTATGCAAAGTGAGAGCAGGATTTGTGCATCTCTTGAACACTAACGGTTCTTTTGGATGACCCGTGTGAACCACTTACAAACAGTTTGGTGCGATTTGCATCTGTCATATTGGGTATGTTGCCATTTGTCAAACTAGAAAGATTGACATTTGTTGATCTAGTAAAATTGCCATTTGCCAACTGATGTCTACTACACAACCTTCTTCTTGTAGACGTTGTTGGGCCTCCAAGTGCAGAGGTTTGTAGGACAGTAGCAAATTTCCCTCAAGTGGATGACCTAAGGTTTATCAATCCGTAGGAGGCTTAGGATGAAGATGGTCTCTCTCAAGCAACCCTGCAACCAAATAACAAAGAGTCTCTTGTGTCCCCAACACACCCAATACAATGGTAAATTGTATAGGTGCACTAGTTCGGCGAAGAGATGGTGAAACAAGTGGTATATGGATAGTAGATAAAGGTATTTGTAATCTGAAATAATAAAAACAGCAAGGTAGCAAGTGATAAAAGTGAGCGTAAACGGTATTGCAATGATACGAAATAAGGCCTAGGGTTCATACTTTCACTAGTGTAAGTTCCCTCAACAATAATATCATAATTTGATCACATAACTATCCCTCAACATGCAACAAAGAGTCACTCCAAAGCCACTAATAGCGGAGAACGAACGAAGAGATTATGGTAGGGCACGAAACCACCTCAAAGTTATTCTTTCCAATCAATCCGTTGGACTATTCCTATAGGTGTCACAAACAGCCTTAGAGTTCGTACTAGAATAATACCTTAAGACACAAATCAACCAAAACCCTAATGTCACCTAGATACTCCAATGTCACCTCAAGTATCCGTGGGCATGATTATACGATATGCGTCACACAATCTCAGATTCATCTATTCAACCAACACAAAGGACCTCAAAGAGTGCCCCAAAGTTCTACCGGAGAATCACGACAAAAACGTGTGCCAACCCCTATGCATAGGTTCATGGGCGGAACCCGCAAGTTGATCACCAAAACATACATCAAGTGAATCACGTGATATCCCATTGTCACCACAGATATTCACGGCAAGACATACATCAAGTGTTCTCAAGTCTTTAAAGACTTAATCCGATAAGATAACTCCAAAGGGGAAACTCAATTCATTACAAGAGAGAAGAGGGGGAGGAGAAACATAATATCCAACTATAATAGCAAAGCTCATGATACATCAAGATCGTATCGTCTCAAGAACATGAGAAAGAGAGATCAAACACATAGCTACTGGTACATACCCTCAGCCCCGAGGGAGAACTACTCCCTCCTCGTCATGGAGAGCGCCGGGATGATGAAGATGGTCACCGGAGAGGGATTGCCCCCTCCGGCAGGGTGCCGGAACGGCTCTAGATTGGCTTTCGGTGGCTACGGAGGCTTCTGGCGGCGGAACTCCCGATCTAATCTCCGTTCTAGAAGTTTTAGGGTACGACGATATATATGGGTGCAGGAAGTACGTCGAAGGAGCCACGGGGGCCCCACGAGGCAGGGGGCGCGCCCTAGGGGGTGGGCGTGCCCCCCACCCTCGTGGGCAGCCCGTGTCTCCCCTAACATGCACTCCAAGTTCCCTGGGTTGCTTTCCTTCCAAAAATAACTTCTCCAGTTGATTTCGTTCCGTTTCGACTTCGTTTGATATTCCTTTTCTTCGAAACACTGAAATAGGCAAAAAAAACCAGCAAATCTGGGTTGGGCCTCCGGTTAATAGGTTAGTCCCAAAAGTAATATAAAAGGGGATAACAAAGCCCAATACTGCCCAAAACAGTAGATAATATAGCATGGAGCAATCAAAAATTATAGATACATTGGAGACGTATCAAGCATCCCCAAGCTTAATTCATGCTCGTCCTCGAGTAGGTAAATGATAAAAAAGATAATTTTTGATGTGGAATGCTAGTTGGCATAATTTCAATGTAATTCTTCTTACTTGTGATATGAATATTCAGATCCGAAAGATTCAAGACAAAAGTTCATATTGACATAAAAATAATAATACTTCAAGCATACTAACTAAGCAATTATGTCTTCTCAAAATAACATGGCCAAAGAAAGTTCATCCCTACAAAATGATATAGTTTAGTCATGCTCCATTTTCGTCACACGAGAATGCTCTCATTATGCACAACCCCGATGACAAGACAAGCAATTGTTTCATACTTTAGTAATCTCAAACCTATAAACTTTCACACAATACATGAGCGCGAGCCATGGATATAGCAGTATGGGTGGAATAGAATATAATGAGGGCGATTATGTGGAGAAGACAAAAAGGAGAAAGTCTCACATCAACGAGGCTAATCAATGGGCTATGGAGATGCCCATCGATTGATATTATGCGAGGAGTAGGGATTGCCATGCAACAGATGCACTAGAGCTATAAATGTATGAAAGCTCAACAAAAGAAACTAGTGGGTGTGCATCCAACTTGCTTGCTCACGAAGACCTAGGGCATTTGAGGAAGCCCATCGTTGGAATATACAAGCCAAGTTCTATAATGTAAAATTCCCACTAGTATATGAAAGTGACAAAACAAGAGACTCTCTATCATAAATATCATGGTGCTACTTTGAAGCACAAGTGTGGGAAAAGGATAGTAGCATTGTCCCTTTTTTTGGCCTTTCTTTTTTTGTCCTTTTTTTGGGACAATGCTCTATTAATGATGATCATCGCACTTCTATTTATTTACAACTCAATGATTACAACTCGATACTAGAACAAAGTATGACTCTATATGGATGCCTCCGGCGGTGTACCGGGATATGCAATGGATCAAGAGTGACAATTATGAAAAGTTATGAACGGTGGCTTTGCCACAAATACGATGTCAACTACATGATCATGCAAAGCAATATGACAATGATGATGCGTGTCATAATAAAGAGAACGGTGGAAAGTTGCATGGCAATATATCTCGGAATGGCTATGGAAATGCCATAATAGGTAGGTATGGTGGCTGTTTTGAGGAAGATATAAGGAGGTTTATGTGTGATAGAGCGTATCATATCATGGGGTTTGGATGCACCGGCGAAGTTTGCGCCAACTCTCAAAGTGAGAAAGGGCAATGCACGGTACCGAAGAGGCTAGCAAGGATGGAAGGGCGAGAGTGCGTATAATCATGGACTCAACATTAGTCATAAAGAACTCACATACTTATTGCAAAAATCTACAAGTCATCAAAAACCTTGGTACTACACGCATGCTCCTAGGGGGATAGATTGGTAGGAAAAGACCATCACTCGTCCCCGACCGCCACTCATAAGGAGGACAATCAAATAACACCTCATTTTTCAAATTTTTTACACAACGTTTACCATACGTGCATGCTACGGGATTTGCAAACTTCAACACAAGCATTTCTCAATTTCACCACTACTCAACTAGCACGACTTTGATATTATTACCTCCATATCTCAAAATAATCATCAAGTATCAAACTTCTCTTAGTATTCAACACACTCATAAGAGAATTTTATTATTCTTGAATACCTAGCATATTAGGATTTTAAGCAAATTACCATGCTATTTAAGACTCTCAAAATAATCTAAGTGAAGCATGAGAGTTCATCTATTTCTTCAAAATAAAACTACCACCATGCTCTAAAAGGTATAAGTGAAGCACTAGAGCAAATGACAAACTACTCCGAAAGATATAAGTGAAGATCAATGAGTAGTTGAATAATTATGCAACTATGTGAAGGCTCTCTAACATTCAATAATTTCAGATCTTGGTATTTTATTCAAACATCAAGCAAAGCAAAATGAAATAAAATGACACTCTAAGCAAAACACGTATCATGTGGCGAATAAAAATATAGCTCCAAGTAAAGTTACCGATGAACGAAGACGAAAGAGGGGATGCCTTCCGGGGCATCCCCAAGCTTAGGCTCTTGGCTATACTTGAATATTACCTTGGGGTGCCTTGGGCATCCACAAGCTTAGGCTCTTGCCACTCCTTATTCCATAGTCCATCGAATCCTTACCCAAAACTTGAAAACTTCACAACACAAAACTTAACAGAAAACTTGTAAGCTCCGTTAGCGAAAGAAAACAAAACACTACTTCAAGGTACTATAATGAACTCATTCTTTATTTATATTGGTGTTAAACATACTGTATTCCAACTTCTCTATGGTTTATAAACTATTTTACTAGCCATAGATTCATCAAAATAAGTAAACAACCCATGAAAAACAGAATCTGTCAAAAACAGAACAGTCTGTAGTAATCTGGATCAAACGTATAATTCTGGTACTAATAAAATTCTCAAATAAATTTCTGGACCAGAGGAATTTATCTGTTAATCATCTGCAAAAAGAATTAACTAAATATCACTCTCCAAATAAAAATGGCAGCAATTCTCATGAGCGCTAAAGTTTCTGTTTTTTACAGCATGATCAACAAGACTTTCCCAAAGTCTTCCCAAAGATTCTACTTGGCACAAACACTAATTAAAAGCATAAAACCGCATCTAAACAGAGGCTAGATGAATTATTTATTACTAAACAGGAACAAAAAGACAAGGAAAAAAATAAAGTTGGGTTGCCTCCCAACAAGCGCTATCGTTTAACACCCCTAGCTAGGCATGATAATGACAATGATGCTCACATAAAAGATAAGAATTGTAACATAAAGAGAGCATCATGAAGAATATGACTATCACATTTAAGTCTAACCCACTTCCTATGCATAGGGAATTTGTGAGCAAACAACTTATGGGAACAAGAATCAACTTGCATAGGAAGGTAAAACAAGCATAACTTCAAAACATTAAGCACATAGAGAGGAAACTTGATATTATTGCAATTCCTACAAGTATATATTCCTCCCTCATAATAATTTTCAGTAGCATCATGAATGAATTCAAAAATATAACCAGCACCTAAAGCATTCTTTTCATGATCTATAAGCATATAAATTTTATTACTCTCCACATAAGCAAATTTCTTCTCATGAATAATAGTGGGAGCAAACTCAACAAAATAACTATCATGTGATTGAAAATTAAGATCAAGATGACAAGTTTCATGGTTATCATTATTCTTTAAAGCATACGTGTCATCAAAATAATCATCATAGATAGGAGGCATGCTTTCATCATAATAAATTTGCTCATCAGAACTTGGGGACAAAAAAATATCATCTTCATCAAACATAGCTTCCCCAAGCTTATGGCTTTGCATATCATTAGCATCATGGATATTCAAGGAATTCATACTGTAGGATCGAAAGTATGTCTAGAGGGGGGGTGATTAGACTACTTGACCAAATAAAAACTTAACCTTTTCCCAATTTTAGTTCTTGGCAGATTTTAGCTATTGTAGGACAAGTCAAGCAATCATCACACAATTCAAGCAAGCATGCAAAGAGTATATTGGCAGCAGAAAGTAAAGCATGCAACTTGCAAGAATGTAAAGGGAAGGGTTTGGAGAATTCAAACGCAATTGGAGACACGGATGTTTTTCCCGTGGTTCGGATAGGTGGTGCTATCCTACATCCACGTTGATGGAGACTTCAACCCACGAAGGGTAACGGTTGCGCGAGTCCACGGAGGGCTCCACCCACAAAGGGTAACGGTTGCGCGAGTCCACGAAGGGCTCCACCCACGAAGGGTCCACGAAGAAGCAATCACCCACAAAGGGTCCACGAAGAAGCAAACTTGTCTATCCCACCACGGCCATCGCCCACAAAGGACTTGCCTCACTAGCGGTAGATCTTCACGAAGTAGGCGATCTCCTTGCCCTTACAAACTCCTTGGTTCAACTCCACAATCTTGTCGGAGGCTCCCAAGTGACACCTAGACAATCTAGGAGACACCACTCTCCAAGAAGTAACAAATGGTGTGTAGGTAATGAACTCCTTGCTCTTGTGCTTCAAATGATAGTCTCCCCAACACTCAACTCTCTCTCATAGGATTTGGATTTGGTGGAAAGAAGATTTGAGTGGAAAGCAACTTGGGAAGGCTAGAGATCAAGATTCATATGGTAGGAATGGAATGTCTTGATCTCAACACATGAGTAGGTGGTTCTCTCTCAGAACATATGAGTTGGAATTGTGTATGTGTTCTGATGGCTCTCACTACGAATGAAGAGGAAGTGGAGGGGTATATATAGCCTCCACACAAAATCCAACCGTTACACACAGTTTTCCAATCTCGGTGGGACCGAATCAACAAACTCGGTCGGACCGAAAAGGTAAACCTAGTGACCGTTAGAGATTTTCGGTGGGACTGACATGCAACTCGGTAGGACCGATATGGTTAGGATTTGGGCATAACGTAATCTCGGTGAGACCGATTACACAAACTCGGTGAGATCGATTTTGGTAATTAGCTAACCAGAGAGTTGGTCAGGCAAACTCGGTGGGACCGATTTGCTCTTTCGGTGAGACCGAAAAGTTACAAATAGGAAACACTGAATTTACATTGCAATCTCGGTGGGACCGATTCGCTCTTTCGGTGAGACCGGAAAGTTACGAAAGGGAAACAGAGAGTTTGCAATCCCATCTCGGTGAGACCGAGATCCCTATCGGTAGAACCGAATTGCTAGGATTTGGCAGTGGCTTATGACAAGTGAAACTCGGTGGCGGCGGATAGAAAGAATCGGTATGACCGAGTTTGGATTAGGGTTTAGGTCATAAGTGGATATGGGAAAGTAGTTGAGGGTTTTGGAGCATATCACTAAGCACATGAAGTAAGAGGCTCATTAAGCAACACCTCATCCCTCCTTGATAGTATTGGCTTTTCCTAAAGACTCAATGTGATCTTGGATCACTAAAATATAAAATGAAGAGTCTTGAGATTTTGAGCTTGAGCCAATCCTTTGTCCTTAGCATTTTGAGGGTTCCACTTTCACATCCATGCCATGCCAATCATTGAGCTTTCCTGAAATAATCATCTTGGAATAGCATTAGCTCAGTGAGCTATATGTTGTTATGAATTACCAAAACCACCTAGGGATAGTTGCACTTTCAATCTCCCCCTTTTTGGTAATTGATGACAACATATAGATCAAAGCTTCGACAAATGATAATAAGCATGAAATATATCGTCGCTTTGAGAAGTATGTGACAAGTAAGAGCTCCCCCTAAATTTGTGCATATTTAAAATTTGCTTTGGACTGCAAATGCACAAGGAGTTAGAGTCATGGGTTACTCTTCCATGTCACATACATCTTGGTGGAGCGCTTAAAATGATAAGAATGAAATACATGCACTCATCACCAAGAATAGTGAATGATCACATAAGATAGATAAGATAATAGCATTAAGCAAGCATTAAGTGTAGCTTATGATCAAACACATGATCATCAATGTCTCACAAGCAATGACATAGTATCCAAGCACTCAAAAGCAAACAAAGTTCGAAAAACCACCAAATAAAGCAAGAGAGAAAAAAACAACACTCTCTCTCTCGAAGCCTATGATCTATACATTTTTCTCCCCCTTTGGCAACAAGTTACCAAAAAGTTCCTAGAAAATGCATAGTGCTAGATCGACGCTCAGGCTAGATCTTCAGGTGGTGGCGGAGTCCGGATCACTCCAAGGATGAAGGCTTCTGTAGACGCTGAAGTAGACGCTGGAGTTGGAGCTGAAGTAGACGCTGGAGCAGGTTGGCCTGGTGCTATGGCTAGAGCTGAGGTAGTTGCTCTTGTGTCAGGAACTGGCACTGCAGACGACCTCGGACCTCGTGGCACTCTGGCAAAGGCATCAGTGGTTGTCTTCCCTTTTCTGTCCTGCATATCATCTTGGAGCTGCTCCACTGCAGTCTGAATCTCTGTCACTTTGACATCCAAGTCATAGAACTTTTGTTCCATGATTCTCTCTAGGCTTGCCTGGTTCTGAGTTAGGGTGGCTAGTCCTTTCTCAATCCGCAGGGTGGATGCAATCAGGTAACCAAGCTGCTCTTGTTTGGTTTTCAAGAAATACTCAGATGCCTCCTCTTGAGTTGGCATCTTGGCAGCTTTCTCCTTCCTTGCCTTCTCCTTCTTTGCTTGTGCTTGTGCAGACGATGGTTCATTTTCAGTCATCACAACTTGATTGTCCTCAAAATCTGGACGGATGGGCAGGTGTTCCTTGTCCAATAAGTATATGCCTGTGCCCATCTTGGAGTTGATGAGCTCCTGAATTTGTGGGGCATATCCACAGCTCCTCTTCTGATCTGTTGCAGTCCTCTTGATAGTCTCTACTATGAGGCTCATCACCTTGAATTTCTGTGGCACATCAAATACATGAAGCAAGTTGATTGCATGGCCTCTGATCATCTTGTGATCACCTGACTTGGGCAAGAGAGTGTGCCTCAAAATCCAATTGATGGTTGGTAGCCCTGACAGAAGATAGTGCACTGAGCCAAATTTGAAAGTGTCAAGTGCTTCATTTGGAATTTCCTTGTACATATTGGACATAGAGTTATGGTCCATCTTCTTCTTGGCGTATATGTTCAAGTCATCATCATGCTCCTCTTGGGCATTAATGAGTTGTGCCCACTCAGCAACTGTAGATTGGTACCTTGTACCCTCAGACATCCATGTGATCCTCCCATCTGGATAAAAATGTGCTGTGGAGTAGAACTGCATTATAAGCTCCTCATTCCACTTTGTGAGCTTCTGCCCAACAAAGTCGGCTACTCCACAAGCTATGAAGCTGTCATACACTCCAGGGTAGTGTTCCTCATTTTCCTTCATGTAGGTCCAGTCGACCCATCTCATGTCACAAACAATGGGCTTCTTGTCCAACAAAACTGTCTCATAGAAGTCCTGCTGTTCCTTAGTGTGGAACCTGTAGTCAACAGCAGTCCTCCTCCTTGAAGCATATGGATCTGCTTCTCTCCACTTCCTGAGCCCTGAGTCTCTCCTGAGCTTCATATCCTCAGCCACAGGATGAGCGTCACTATGGTCTGGGATCTTGGGCTTGAGCTTTCTGAGTACTTGCTCTTCATCATCTTCTTCTGCAGCTTCAGGCACTGGGGCCTTGTTCTTTTCAGCAGCTGGGATGCTTCTTGTATTTCTCTTTGGTGCAGACTGGCTTGGAGGCAGCTTTGGGTGCTTCTTTGGGCTTAGATGTGGCAGCCCTTGTCCAGATAGCATCACCCATAAGCTTAGGTGCCTTAGGTGCTGGTGCAGCAACCTCTTCTTCCTCTTCCTCTTCCATGATGGAAGCCTTTCCAAGCACTCTGGCCATGGTCTTCTTGACCCTTTCCTTCCTCTTCTTGCCTTCAGCAGCAACTGGCTCTTTGGGTGCAGGCTTTTTAGTTGAAGCTCTGGCCTTTGACATAGGTTGCCTGCCTGCTGGCCTTTTGATCTTTAACCCTGGCTTTGTGCCTTGAGCTGGCTCAACTCTCTTTGATGTGGCTTCCTCTTCTGCCACATAATCTTCATCCTCAGAATCTGAAGTTCTCTTCTTCCTCTGTCTGGTGGCAGCTTTTGGTAGATTGCTTGGGGTACTCCTGCTGCCATCATCTGAAGAACTTGAGGGACTAGTGCCCTCACTCATCTGCACTTGCTCTTCTGACATGTTCTGGCTATCACTTTGGTCTGACATGATGAACAAGCTGACTGCTGACCCTGTGAACAGTTTATAGATGAGGTAGAATAGATGAGCATCACAAAATGCAGAGATTTTTGCAAAAGAATGATCCAAAAACTTAGTTTTAGTTTCCCACTGAAATCATCTCGGATCTACCGATTTTCAAACTCGGTGATACCGAAGCAGTTTTGGAACCTAAACTACTAAACTCGGTCGGACCGAGTCATAGTTCGGTGGCACCGAGACTGCTAGGGTTTCACAGAGTTCCAAAATCGGTCACACCGATAAGTAATTCTCGGTCAGACCGAGTCTCACTTGTGCAATGGCATAAGCCAAATCGGTGGGACCGAGTTTTTCAACTCGGTGGGTCCGAGATGGTTTCGGCGGAAACCTAATCCTAAAATTTTCGAATCAAAACTAATCTACGAACGCATTGACTGGATAGGAGTGTTTCAATCGTGGCAAGAATCATGATGATCACAATGTGCTAAGAATTGGATTGGGGAATAGCACAAAGATCGAGTCCATACCCTAGTTCGGCGGAGACTCGCTACGGCAGCAACGGCGGGGTTGAATTCCCGTTGACGGCGACGGAGACCAGCGACTGGAGGCGGCTGGTGGCGAGAAGACGATCCGGAGACCATGTTGGCAGAGCAGGCTATCACGCGGGCGAAGGGGTTCGGAGAAATTTCCAAATTTTTGCCCGTGACTTTATATAGCCCGACCCTGTCGGTGTGACCGAGTGGAACAACTCAGTGGCACCGAGATTCATAACTGCAAGCAGTTACTGAAACTCGGTGTGACCGAAAAGTTCAAATCGGTTGCACCGAGATCAAAAACCTAGATCAACTTAATGATCTCGGTAGGACCGAAAGTGGGGTATCGGTCAGACCGAGAATCATAAAGAGGTTTTGGAAGTTTAAGTCTATGACGAATCGGGGACTCCGAGCGCTCCTCACACAGAGTGGTTCGAATCTGACTTGATCAAATTTTGTGATGTAGCATGAATAGAGTTTGAGACGAGAAAAGCATAGATAGCTAGAGGAGGTTCTTAGGCATTCTTGTCCATCCACTTGGCAAAAGGAAATAAAACCAAACAATCAAAACAACAAGTGGATGTCCTCGAATGAGTAAAATATGCAACCAGCATGCTCACACAATAAGATGGCAAATGAAATATGTGACAAGGCATGCACAACCAATTCTAGCATCTATCAAGCAATTTGCGATGACAAGGTCATCTATATATGAGCATATTGACTTAGGAGTCAAGTGAGAACACTTGATCATAGGTCATACTCATCGTTTAAGCTCAAGTGGGGTTACCACTTTTACATAAAGCATTGTTGTGTTCACATCTTTAGAGTTGCTTTAGCTCAAGTCTTAGAGTAAAGCTCCCCCTAGATGTGATATCCCCCCTTAGAGGGATGAACTAACCTCGGGTTTTGTCGATGATGACTTCATGTAGATGTTGAAGATGTGGATGCTCAATGTTGATGTAGATCACTTGGAGCTATCCATTTGAGTGAATTGCACTTTCAATACCTACATGGGTTAGTCCCACAAGGAACAAACAAGGATATCCATAGACATAGAGTGATGCACACACAACATGATGTCCATGAAAACTTTTAGGTTACCTTGTCCCTTGTCTTACCAACAAGAGGGTTTGTGACTCCTTGAACTAGTGCAAGATGTGGAAGTTGATTGCACTTGTTCTTGCCAAAATGATAAGAGTGAAGTATGTTGCCGGAGTCACCCTCAAGAACTCTCTAGTTCTTCTTCTTTTGGATCCACACCATCTTGATGGGAATCCTTGGAGTTGTAGTCATACTTGATGAAGTGGAACTTGAAGTAGTCTTGGGAATCCACTTGACTAAGGTCTTAGGAGCTTCTTCAAATGCATCAATTTCCTCCTGAAGCTTGTCCTTGCCTTTTTGCTTGTAGTCTTGTGGTGGAAGATCATCTTGAGCTTGTGTCCCCTTGAAAGAAGTATCATACTTATATTGTTGAGGAACAAACTTTGTCTTGGGGTATTGATCTTCTTCCCACTCAACTCCATTGGCATTGAACTTTCGTTCAAAACCAACACCTTGATTCTTCCGGTGCATTCCTTGCTTGCGCACAATTTCCTCGAATTGCTTACTCCCGGCAAGGCTTTTGTACACTCCTTTCTCTATAATTCCCTTCAATAAGCTATTTTCTTGCTCAAGTGTAACTTGGCTAAGAGAATCATTAGTGGAATCAAGAGAACTACTAGAAGCAACAATATTGAATTTAGCATGATCATTGTTACTGCTAGAGGAAGAATCTTTCTTGTTCTTGTTACTAGACTTGACTTGAGGCATGTAAGTGGATAAGAGTAAATGCTTGGAAATGTAAGAAGAACTTTTCTTGCGAAGATCATCATTGATTGCTTTTAAGAACTCATGCTCTTGCTCAAAATTGAGCTTTTCAAAGCGTAATTTCTCATGAGCTCTTAAAAGTTCTCGATGATCTTCGAAGATAGTTTCATGAGCTAACTTAAGAGTGTTTAGTTCTTTAGTTAGAGCCTCAATCTTCTCCTTATCATTGTCATTCGTTTTATCTTGATTAGCATGATTAATTGACGTTTCATCATAGTATTCATCACTATAGTTGTCAACAAGAAAATCCTCACCTAACAAGTCATCTTCATCACTATTGAAATCAACATACTCGAGGTGTGTTACCTTAGGACCTTTGGCCATGAAGCATCTTCCAATTCCTTCATTTGGTGAGTCAAATATGTCGTAGGAGTTGGTTGACACAAGTGCTAGACCGGCAACACCTTCATCTTGAGTATCTTCGGAGTCGGAGTGATAACTTCTCTCGGAGTGGCTGTTGGAGTCGGATCCGGATACCCATTCACCAACATGAGCTTGATGTCTTCGTTTTGTGTAGCTCCTTGATGATTTTTCCTTCCTTTCCGAATCCTTGCTTCTCCATGAGTATCTTCATTCATAACGATCATCTCTACTCCTTCTCTCTCTTGGTGGTGATTCTTTGCTTCTTCTTTTTGGAGAATCTTCTCTTCTCTTGTAGGGAGCCGTACACTCATTGGAATAGTGTCCGGTCTTCCACAACTGTAGCAGTTTCGCTCTCGACTAGAAGATCTTTTGTCATTGTAGGACCTTGACTTGAAGCTTCTATCTTTGCTTCTACTCTTGTAGAACTTGTTGAAGTTCTTCACCATTAAGCTCAATTCTTCATTGAAGTCTTGTTTCTCACTTGATGATGTAGGGGCTTCACATGAGGCTTTGTAGGCACCACTTGATTTGTTGTGAAGTTCCTCTTTATCCTTAAGTGACATCTCATGAGCAAAAATTCTTCCAATCACCTCCGTTGGCTTGAGATCTTTGTAATTGGGCATCATTTGGATCAATGTGCACACGGTATCATATTTTCCATCCAAGGCTCTTAGAATCTTCTTGATGATGAATCTATCGGTCATCTCTTCACTTCCTAAGCCGGCAATCTCATTTGTGATGAGAGCAAGCCTAGAGTACATTTCAGCGACACCTTCACCATCCTTCATTTTGAACTTGTCAAGTTGACTTTGAAGCACATCCAACTTGGATTCCTTGACGGAGTCGGTACCTTTGTGCATATCAATCAAAGTGTCCCAAATTTCCTTTGCATTCTCAAGATGGCTGATTTTGTTAAATTCTTTGGGGCACAATCCGTTGAAGAGAATATCACAAGCTTGAGCATTGTATTGCAACATCTTCAACTCATCCAAGGTAGCTTCACGGTTTGGTTCTTTCACATCAAAGAAGTCACCTTGCAAACCAACACACACAATAGCCCAAACGGCGGGGTTATGTCCAAGAATATGCATTTTCATTTTATGCTTCCAACTAGCAAAATTAGTACCATCAAAGTACGGACCTCTACGGTGATAATTTCCCTCGCTAGACGCCATACTCTCCTAGGTTGTGTAACCAAGGCTATGACCACCAAAAGCTATGGAGATCAAAGCAAATGGAGACCAAAGCTCTGATACCACTTGTAGGATCGAAAGTATGTCTAGAGGGGGGGTGATTAGACTACTTGACCAAATAAAAACTTAACCTTTTCCCAATTTTAGTTCTTGGCAGATTTTAGCTATTGTAGGACAAGTCAAGCAATCATCACACAATTCAAGCAAGCATGCAAAGAGTATATTGGCAGCGGAAAGTAAAGCATGCAACTTGCAAGAATGTAAAGGGAAGGGTTTGGAGAATTCAAACGCAATTGGAGACACGGATGTTTTTCCCGTGGTTCGGATAGGTGGTGCTATCCTACATCCACGTTGATGGAGACTTCAACCCATGAAGGGTAACGGTTGTGCGAGTCCACGGAGGGCTCCACCCACAAAGGGTAACGGTTGCGCGAGTCCACGAAGGGCTCCACCCACGAAGGGTCCACGAAGAAGCAACCACCCACAAAGGGTCCACGAAGAAGCAACCTTGTCTATCCCACCACGGCCATCGCCCACAAAGGACTTGCCTCACTAGCGGTAGATCTTCACGAAGTAGGCGATCTCCTTGCCCTTACAAACTCCTTGGTTCAACTCCACAATCTTGTCGGAGGCTCCCAAGTGACACCTAGCCAATCTAGGAGACACCACTCTCCAAGAAGTAACAAATGGTGTGTAGGTAATGAACTCCTTGCTCTTGTGCTTCAAATGATAGTCTCCCCAACACTCAACTCTCTCTCATAGGATTTGGATTTGGTGGAAAGAAGATTTGAATGGAAAGCAACTTGGGAAGGCTAGAGATCAAGATTCATATGGTAGGAATGGAATGTCTTGATCTCAACACATGAGTAGGTGGTTCTCTCTCAGAACATATGAGTTGGAATTGTGTATGTGTTTTGATGGCTCTCTCTACGAATGAAGAGGAGGTGGAGGGGTATATATAGCCTCCACACAAAATCCAACCGTTACACACAGTTTTCCAATCTCGGTGGGACCGAATCAACAAACTCGGTCGGACCGAAAAGGTAAACCTAGTGACCGTTAGAGATTTTCGGTGGGACTGACATGCAACTCGGTAGGACCGATATGGTTAGGGTTTGGGCATAACGTAATCTCGGTGAGACCGATTACACAAACTCGGTGAGACCGATTTTGGTAATTAGCTAACCAGAGAGTTGGTCAGGCAAACTCGGTGGGACCGATTTGCTCTTTTGGTGAGACTGAAAAGTTACAAAAAGGAAACACTGAATTTACATTGCAATCTCGGTGGGACCGATTCGCTCTTTCGGTGAGACCGAAAAGTTACGAAAGGGAAACAAAGAGTTTGCAATCCCATCTCGGTGAGACCGAGATCCCTATCGGTAGAACCGAATTGCTAGGGTTTGGCAGTGGCTTATGACAAGTGAAACTCGGTGGCGCCGGATAGAAAGAATCGGTATGACCGAGTTTGGCTTAGGGCTTAGGTCATAAGTGGATATGGGAAAGTAGTTGAGGGTTTTGGAGCATATCACTAAGCACATTAAGTAAGAGGCTCATTAAGCAACACCTCATCCCTCCTTGATAGTATTGGCTTTTCCTAAAGACTCAATGTGATCTTGGATCACTAAAATATAAAATGAAGAGTCTTGAGCTTTTGAGCTTGAGCCAATCCTTTGTCCTTAGCATTTTGAGGGTTCCACTTTCACATCCATGCCATGCCAATCATTGAGCTTTCCTGAAATAATCATCTTGGAATAGCATTAGCTCAATGAGCTATATGTTGTTATGAATTACCAAAACCACCTAGGGATAGTTGCACTTTCACATACTAACAACATTGCAATCGTGCTCATCATTCAAATATTTAGTGCCAAACATTTTATAGATTTCTTCTTCTAGCACTTGAGCACAATTATCCTTTCCATCATACTCACGAAAAATATTAAAAAGGTGAAGTGTATGAGACAAACTCAATTCCATTTTTATAGTTTTGTTTTATAAACTAAACTAGTGATAAAACAAGAAACTAGAAGACTCAATTACAAGATCTAAAGATATACCTTCAAGCACTCACCTCCCCGGCAACGGCACCAGAAAAGAGCTTGATGTCTATGTAACGCCCTCGATGCGGCTATATCTCCCACGTGTTGAAGCACGACTTAGAGGCATAACCGCATTGAAAGCAGTGTCACAAGTGAGGTAATCTTCACACAACCCATGTGATACATAAGGGAAAGAGATACATAGTTGGCTTACAATCGCCATGTCACACAATACCTGAAGACAGCATTACATCAACCAGATACAATCAAGGTCTGACTACGGAACCAAAATAAAAGAAGACTACCCCAAATGCTACACAGATCCCCGATAGTCCCAACTGGGCTCCACTACTGATCAACTGGAATGAAACAACACAAAGGACAAGATCTTCATCGAGCTTCTCCTTGAGCTTGGTTGCGTCACCTGCTCGGTAACGTCGGCACCTGCAAACTGGTTTTGGAAGTATCTGTGAGTCACGGGGACTCAGCAATCTCACACCCTCGCGATCAAGACTATTTAAGCTTATAGGTAAGGGTAAAAGGTATGAGGTGGAGCTGCAGCAAGCGACTAGCATATTTGGTGGCTAACATATCCGCAAAAGAGAGCGAGAAGAGAAGGCAAAAGCACGGTCGAGAAACTATGATCAAGAAGTGATCCTAGAACAACCTACGTCAAGCATAACTCCAACACCGTGTTCACTTCCCGGACTCCGTCGAGAAGAGACCATCACGGTTACACACGCGGTTGATGTATTTTACTTAAGGTCAACTTCAGGTTTTCTACAACCGGACATTAACAAATTCCCATCTGCCCATAACCGCGGGTACGGCTTTCAAAAGTTCAAATCCTTGCAGGGGTGTCCCAACTTAGCCCATCACAAGCTCTCACGGTCAATGAAGGATATTCCTTCTAGCGGGAAGACCCGATCAGACTCGAAATCGCGGTTACAAGACATCTCGACAATGGTAAAACAAGTCCAGCAACACCGCCCGAATGTGCCGACAAATCCCGATAGGAGCTGCACATATCTCGTTCTCAGGGTACACTCAGATGAGACTAGCTACGAGTAAAACCAACCCTCAAGTTTCCCCGAGGTGGCCCCGCAGGCAGCTCAGTTCGGACCAACACTCAGAGGAGCACTGGCCCGGGGGGGGGGGGGTTTAAAATAAAGATGACCCTTGAGTCCACGAAACCCAAGGGAAAAAGAGGCTAGGTGGCGAATGGTAAAACCAATGTTGGGCATTGCTGGAGGAGTTTTATTCAAGGCGAACTGTCAAGGGGTTCCCATTATAACCCAACCGCATAAGGAACGCAACATCCGGGAACATAACACCGATATGACGGAAACTAGGGCGGCAAGAGTGGAACAAAACACCAGGCATAAGGCTGAGCCTTCCACCCTTTACCAAGTATATAGATGCATTAATTAAATAAGAGATATTGTGATATCCCAACAAAATGTCCATGTTACAATAAGGAACATACTCCAATCTTCACTGCAACTAACAACGCTATAAGAGGGGCTGAGCAAAGCGGTAACATAGCCAAACAATGGTTTATTAGGACAAGGTGGGTTAGAGGCTTGGCTTAACAATATGGGAGGCATGATAAGCAAGTGGTAGGTATCGCAGCATAGGCATAGCAAAAGAGCGAGCAACTAGCAAGCAAAGATAGAAGTGATTTCGAGGGTATGGTCATCTTGCCTGATATCCCGCAAGGAAGAAGAACGAGTCCACGAAGAAGACACACGGGCGAATTCGAACGGATCCTCACAATCACGACGTTATCGGAACCAACCCGAAGAAGCAACACCGGAAAGAAGCACACAACATAGTAAACAACCACCACATAATCATGGCATGATGCACAACCAAGTATGATGCATGTCCGGTTTAATGAAGCATGGCATGGCAAAGTGCACAAGCAATCCTACAAATTAAGTGGAGCTCAATATGCCACGGAGTTGCATATTGAATAAAACACCACATGACTTATTTGATTCTCTCTCGTTTAGGTACTCAACAATATTAAATGTTGATTACCATGGCAAGAGGTGAAGCAAATGAAAACTACCTATCTAGGCAAGTTTAAATGAGGCTGGAACAACAAGCAACAAGTCCGGAAGAATCCTCATATGCATAATTTTAGGTTTGGTACTGTTCTGCCCTAAACCATATTTTAGAGTTGTTAAACATGCAAAGTGATGCCACCATGTTAAACTAGGCATTTTTTCACCCCATTTACATATAAAGTTTATTAAATTCCGAGTTACGGTTATTTAGTTATGAAATAAGGCATTTTAGCATGGCAAGGGCAAAAATTAAACAAACAACATTTTAAGCATTTTAAACATAGATGAAAATTGGATATTATGAAACTATATGAAATCCTAAGCATTTTAGATATATAGTTTTGTTTAGTTTGGATGCATGCATATTTAGTTATTAACAATTCAAAATGATGGCATTCCTGTAATTATGCATGCAGTGGAAAAATAACTAAATCCACAGGCAGGAAAAAACAAGCATGGGCCCGAAGCATTAGAGTGCTGCGGCCAGAAGTGGAATCGGGCCCAAGTGTGCATGCAACAGAAAAGAAAAACAGAGCGAAAATTGGGGCGCCTGGGACTCGAACCCCAGACCCCCCGGATGGATAGTGGCTGCGCCAGCCACTGGGCTAGCTATGTATTCATGATGACAAGGGAGATCGGCAGAGGAAAAGCCATATGCGCATCGCGACCAGGACCAGAACTGAAGCGTGTGCACGGGGACTTGCCGGCGACGGGAGCTAGCAACAACCCCTGCTGGTTGCAGAGGTCTGGCGGGGGTGCGGAAATGTGCCAGGGTGCGTGTGGTGAAGCAACGACGCGAGGGTGTAGGTGTGGATGCGCAAGGCGGGGACGAACGACGGCTGCTCGCCGGTGTCGTGTGCGTGCTGATTCAGAGAAAAACATAGGAGGTGGCGATGTGCACGGAAAGCGGCGGAGGAGCTCGTCGGAGCTGATCCGGCATCCAAAACACGCGACGGAGGGCGCGGATGGAAGCTACGCAACGGGGCGAACCCAGTCGTACCAAGCATGCAACGGGAAGTGGACGGATTCCTCACCGACGACGGGGTTCCCCGGTGGTGCGCCTCGGGCTGCTACGGGGGTGCGGGTTTGAACAAAGGAGCTGCTGCAGGACACAACCTTTTGCATGTGTGTAGGCCGAGCTGCTGCTCATAGCCATGGCGGCCATGTGTGGTGAGGCATGAGCGACAGCGGCGGGTGAAGTAGGGCAACGTGCATCGTGAGCGCGATAGGCGTGTGCTGCGAGCGTGAGTGCGCTGCCGTGGGTGAGCAGATGGACCCGCGCGTGCGTGCTGGGGGCGAGGCTCTCGAGCTTTCGCTCGCTGCCATGGTCATTCGCGACGCTCGCGGATCGACGACCTACGATGGTGCAGCCTTGGTACAAGAGAGAAGGGGGCATGGATCATCACCGTGGGGCTGTAGGTGTCGGCGATTGGGTTGGGGAAGCGACGGAGACGTCGAAGAAAGGCGCGGGCGGGGCACTGTCCGTGAAGTAGGCGTAGCCGAAGACGACGAAGAGGACGTCGTGGAAGGAGCTCCCGGACCCGAGTGGATGCGGGCGAGGTAGAAGGGACGGCGGACGTCGAGGAGGTTACCCCCGCGTCGACGAACGGAGGCGGAAGGCTCTGGTCAGGCTGGGCTCGAGCTCGAGCTCGGCACGGCCATGGTGTCGGCAGGTGCGTGGGTGGACTTACCTTGGCGGCTGCAGGAGGAAGAGAGGGGTGGAATGGAGGGAGGAGGAGGTGTAGGGCACCGGGGCATATTTTATAGGGCGTAGGGAGCTACTATGGCCGTCAAATCAAGGGTTGATCTACATGGCTCTGGTGGATGCCCTGCCGTACGGGAGGAGGGAGATGAACAGGGGCTGGAGCGCCGGTGGGCTGTTTGGATTGAAAGGTAAGTGGGCTTTGAAGTAGGTAAGTGTGGCTGGGCTGCTTCGGCCCTGAAGCTGCTGCTCCTACTCTCTTTTCTATTTCATTTTCCTCAGACGGAGAATAAACAGAAAAGCACAGGGATAAAAGAGGGGTCTATGAGATATATAAGAATGTCCCCAAGACGCTGGAATTATGCACTATTTGAAATAATTGGTTTGGGCACTTTTAGAGAAAGAAAATTATCGCAAGTTTGAATTAAATTTAAACTTGAGGCAATTTTGATTCCAACCAAATCAAATCCAAAAGGGCTGAAAATTGGCAGAGAGGGTGTAGGCAGGGTTTAAGATTAGTTGGGAAAGAATGAACATTAATGGAGGAGGGAATAATGACACTTGCAAAAACATGAAGGAAGAAGGAAGGGAGAGATGATGATACATGTGCATGGCTTGAGAGAGAGAGCAAAGGCTGAGAAAAGAGAAGAGAGAGAGACCCGGCGACTGTTTCCGGAGACCGAAAACGTCCGACGTTTGACCGACTATAATGTCGCTATAGTTATCCGTTGGGCTATCAAACGAACTCCGAATGTGATGAAACTTGGCAGGCGGCCTACCTACAACATAACAACACCACACGCCAACTTTCAACCCATTCCGAGAACATTTTCCGGCCACTTATAATATAATAATTCGGACGTGCCACGGGCGCGTGCGAGTGTGGTTGGCCTCAGAACGGACAACAGATGGAACTGGGGGAACCCAGACGGATGCAAGTTTTGAAAACATGATGATGCAATGCACATGATGACATGATATGAGATGCATGACATGCAAGCAATGACAAGGCAACAACAGCGAATAACTGGAGGACACCTGGCACATCGGTCTCGGGGCGTCACAATACTCCACCACTACGAGAGGATCTCGTCCCGAGATCTAGGATGGCACCGGAGGGAAAAGGAAGAGGAAGATAAGAGGTAAAACTAAGTTGCTTCTTTGACAAACGAGTGAAACCAAAGAACCTTGAAAAGGTTAAGCCACTTCGAGAAAAGAATACAAAGAAGATGAACAAGGTGAGACACTCCGTTAGGAAAGAGGAACGAAGAAGAACAAATTCGGGTAGTACACCGGTTGAAAAGAGATGAAAGTCTTGATAAAATGAAAGCACTTGAGCAGCGGGCACACACACTGGTTAAAAGGATAAGCATGAAAAGATTCTGATCTTCACAATTCGAGATGAATACTGAAAAGAGCAATATCGCAAAGCCTCCAGAAGAAATGAAAGAATGGAATGGACGGAGGGGAACAAGATCTTGAGAGATCATGCTTACAACAAAAGATGGAATGGAGATGTTGGATTACCAACAACGAAAAGAATAATCTTGTAGTGTGCTTATGGAGAACAACTCAAAACTATGAGGTGAGATTCTACCACTCACAGGAAAACAATAGATTGGATTGATATCAAGAAGGAGACGAGAAACTTATTCACCGGGAGGATAGATGAAGAACTTGGATCATTTATAAGCACCATAGATAGCAACATCCTTAGGGAAGGCTTTAGGTCAAATATAACCCAAGATAATTCCAATGACGAGATTGATGGATTTAAAATACCTCACTCTTAACAACATGTGAATCATGAAACATGAACTCAAATTATCAAGAATGACATAATACCACCTCCAATGATACGGAAGAAAGAATTGCACTCCGGATACAAGATGAAGAATACTTGAGTTCATCTGAAAAGAATCTCGATGAACACTTCGAGAAGGAATTAAATCCTTGATGACCCATCATGTAGAACCTTAATGAAGAACTCCGGTAAAAAAAGAATAACGAAAATAAGGAGAAGTTGGAAACACAAGGTGAAACCTTGTAAAGATTTAGATGGATCTCCGTGATAATCAGAGCTTGGAACTCCGGGAAAGAAAGATGAGCACTTGGAACCAAGAATTTAATCATCGTGAACAAACTCCGGAAGAAAAGATTAACATATGGATGAAACAAGAATAAGAATTACATTATGCTTATCCTTCACCAATTAAATTGATGACAATCAACGGATTTGACATATTACTTATTCTCGCGGAAAGGATTAAAGAGAGGTATAACTTGAGCTTGAGAAGGTCTTCAATGATCCACCGGTAGGATTGAAAAGAACAAAAGAGTTGATATGATGACGAATGACGAGAACTCTTGCACGAACCACCGTAGGAATTGGAAAGAAAGAGTCGATTGAGATTATAACGAAGGAAGAAGAATCTTGGAAGAGCCACTGGTAGAATTGAAAATGCATGAAGTAAAAGGGATGAATCACCGGTATGAATTAGAGAATGAACCAGGATACTTGAGGGGATTTAGATACATAAGAACAAAGAGGTCACGAGTTGACAAGAGAATACTTGAATGATGCACCGGTAAGATTTGGAGAACGAGAGCTGAAAGCTGAGAATGAATAAGTCTTCTGAAATGATGGGCTTTGAAGGAAAGAAATGGAGAACAACTCATGAAATGCTCCGAGTGGGTGAAAAGAATTCTCACAATCGAAACAATCTGAGAATGACGACGAGAAACACCACTGTGATTTTTGAGATACTCCGAAATGATAAATAGAAAGGTTGAACCAACAATGAAAAGGTTTTGACAGATCTTGGAGAAGACATTTGACTGATGATAATTCATTCTTACGTCAAACTTCGAAAAGAATTTTAAGGATATATCCAAGAGAATTAGAAGAGTCAAGTAAGATCCTGGGAAAAGACATGTGGGTTAGGGCCCACTCAAAAGACACACCGTTGAATGATTTAAAAGATAGATTGCGCCAGTTGAATTAAATGGCTTGAATAAGATAAGAACTTCGAAATATCTTGAACACTCCGGAACAATTGAATAGCGAGAAGTGGAAGATTATGAGGTGCACCGGCATGAGAAAATATTGAAATACGAAAAAGAATATGATCAACATCGAAAGCTTGAATTGAATCCACCGGAGAAGAAAAGAATGAAGAATGACGAACGAGTAGAGCATCTTCAAGAGAACCACCGTGTAGGAACGTGAAGGAAAAGAATGGAGAGACTTCCATTGATAAAATGGATAGTTGGAAAAGAAATCTGGGTCCTCGAAGAAAAAGGGTGGGAGAGTGGGAAAAAACAAAGACAACTTGGGAATGGATGAAATAAACATCTTTGAGAAGAACTGATACTTGATCTTGCGGATGTTGAAATGTTCGGATCCACTTGAAGAGAAAACACGCCGGTTGAAAAGAATTAACATGACAATCTCGATTATCATGAAGGATTGGTATTCACATCGGAGTATGAGAACACCGTTTAGAGAAGATATGGAATCAGCATTTGACTTCGAAGCAACTCGAATACCACAACTCAACACAAAACAAAGGATTGGCTTGCAAAATAAGCCGGAACAAACATATGATAGAGATTCCGTCCGAAGTTTTCGTGGTGGGGCCTACACGGGCTCGATTGTATAGCACCATCATGTACAAGGCAGTGCACATGACATACGAAGCGTCCCCGAGTCAGCATAGCCAAGGACTCTTTAGGACACAACAAGACCACTGTAAAACCAACCGTGGATAGGCGGACCACTAGACGTCGAAGCCCAATTACATATCATACATCTGTCGGAAAGATATCCTAAGAGCTACTTGAATTCCCACTTATGAACTCCCGAAACTTTCCGGTTATGCAATCGGGTGTTGGGGATACACGGGAAGCATAATATCTCACCCAAAACTAGCAAATCCTACATCCAGCTGTATCCATCCTTCAACACATAACCAAGAAACCTTCGGAAATCGTTTACCTCAACCTTCGAAAAGCATCCGTTATACGAGTTATGGCAATACTCCCGAACTCCCGCCCCAGTACTGGGTGGCGTCGAGGTTATCTCACCAACAACTGCATAAAAGAGATTTTCGATGTTGGCGAAACTAAACTCAGGTATTCCAGAACTGCAACGATAAAATTGTGACGACAACACCTCGGAGCTCAACTCCCCGGGACAGTGCCACAACCCCTAAATGTCAGGAGGCACCAAGAACAATGTTCTCGTCACAAAACTATCGGAACGATTCCAAGATACCCGTGTGATCCTAACTCTCCGATATATATAATCCTAAATGACTCAAAACATTTTTCTAGACTCAACAACATCAGTTATTCGATCAAGGAGGGGGATCCTAAGGTCGGGGAATGCTCTGATTACCAACTTGTAACGCCCTCGATGCGGCTATATCTCCCACGTGTCGAAGCACGACTTAGAGGCATAACCGCATTGAAAGCAGTGTCGCAAGTGAGGTAATCTTCACACAACCCATGTAATACATAAGGGAAAGTGATACATAGTTGGCTTACAATCGCCACGTCACACAATACATGAAGACAACATTACATCAACCAGATACAATCAAGGTCCGACTACAGAACCAAAATAAAAGAAGACTACCCCAAATGCTACACAGATCCCCGATCGTCCCAACTGGGCTCCACTACTGATCAACTGGAACGAAACAACACAAAGGACAAGATCTGCATGCTCCTCCTTGAGCTTGGTTGCGTCACCTGCTCGGTAACGTCGGCACCTGCAAACTGGTTTTGGAAGTATCTGTGAGTCACGGGGACTTAGCAATCTCACACCCTCGTGATCAAGACTATTTAAGATTATAGGTAAGGGTAAAAGGTATGAGGTGGAGCTGCAGCAAGCGACTAGCATATTTGGTGGCTAACATATTCGCAAAAGAGAGCGAGAAGAGAAGGCAAAAGCACGGTCGAGAAACTATGATCAAGAAGTGATCCTAGAACAACCTACGTCAAGCATAACTCCAACGCCGTGTTCACTTCCCGGACTCCGCCGAGAAGAGACCATCACGGTTACACACGCGGTTGATGTATTTTACTTAAGGTCAACTTCAGGTTTTCTACAAACGGACATTAACAAATTCCCATCTGCCCATAACCGCGGGCACGGCTTTCGAAAGTTCAAATCCCTGCAGGGGTGTCCCAACTTAGCCCATCACAGTCTACTACACGACCTTCTTCTTGTAGATGTTGTTGGGTCTCCAACTGCAGAGGTTTGTAGGACAGTAGAAAATTTCCCTCAAGTGGATGACCTAAGGTTTATCAATCCGTAGGAGGCATAGGATGAAGATGGTCTCTCTCAAGCAACCCTGCAACCAAATAACAAAGAGTCTCTTGTGTCCCCAACACACCCAATACAATGGTAAATTGTATAGGTGCACTAGTCGGCGAAGAGATGGTGAAACAAGTGGTATATGGATAGTAGATAAAGGTATTTGTAATCTGAAATAATAAAAACAGCAAGGTAGCAAGTGATAAAAGTGAGCGTAAACGGTATTTCAATGATAGGAAATAAGGCCTGGGGTTCATACTTTCACTAGTGTAAGTTCCCTCAACAATAATATCATAATTTGATCACATAACTATCCCTCAACATGCAACAAAGAGTCCCTCCAAAGTCACCAAAGCGGAGAATGAACGAAGAGATTATGGTAGGGCACGAAACCACCTCAAAGTTATTCTTTCCAATCAATCTGTTGGGCTATTCGTATAGGTGTCACAAACAGCCCTAGAGTTCGTACTAGAATAACACCTTAAGACACAAATCAACCAAAACCCTAATGTCACCTAGATACTCCAATGTCACCTCAAGTATCCGTGGGCATGATTATACGATATGCGTCACACAATCTCAGATTCATCTATTCAACCAACACAAAGGACCTCAAAGAGTGCCCCAAAGTTCTACCGGAGAATCACGACGAAAACGTGTGCCAACCCCTATGCATAGGTTCATGGGCGGAACCCGCAAGTTGATCACCAAAACATACATCAAGTGAATCACGTGATATCCCATTGTCACCGCAGATATTCACGACAAGACATACATCAAGTGTTCTCAAGTCTTTAAAGACTCAATCCGATAAGATAACTCCAAAGCGGAAACTCAATTCATTACAAGAGAGAAGAGGGGGGAGGAGAAACATAATATCCAACTATAATAGCAAAGCTCGCGATACATCAAGATCGTATCGTCTCAAGAACACGAGAAAGAGAGATCAAACACATAGCTACTGATACATACTCTTAGCCCCGAGGGAGAACTACTCCCTCCTCGTCATGGAGAGCGCCGGGATGATGAAGATAGCCACCGGAGGGGGATTGCCCCCTCCGGCAGGGTGCCGGAACGGGTCTAGATTGGCTTTCGGTGGCTACGGAGGCTTCTGGCGACGGAACTCCCGATCTAATCTCCGTTCTGGAAGTTTTAGGGTACGATGATATATATAGGTGCAGGAAGTACGTCAGAGGAGCCACGGGGGCCCCACAAGGTAGGGGGCGCGCCCTAGGGGGGTGGGCGCACCCCCCACCCTCGTGGGCAGCCCGTGTCTCCCCTGACGTGCACTCCAAGCTCCCTGGGTTGCTTTCCTTCCAAAAATAACTTCTCTAGTTGATTTCGTTCCGTTTCGACTTCGTTTGATATTCCTTTTCTTCGAAACACTGAAATAGGCAAAAAAACAGCAAATCTGGGCTGGGCCTCTGGTTAAAATGTTAGTCCCGAAAGTAATATAAAATTGGATAATGAAGCCCAATATTGCCCAAAATAGTAGATAATATAGCATGGAGCAATCAAAAATTATAGATACGTTGGAGACGTATCACCAACCTTGTAACACTGCGATTTGTCAAAATATGAAGCTAAAAATCACTAGCAGTATCTAATTTTTGCAACTAAAATTCAGTAATTAAGCACAGATGGAGGCGAGGAGGCATGTTCAGCCAGGCGTGCAGCGAGCGATGCAGTACTATTTGATTTGACAGCGGGTGGCGCAGTTCTAGATACGGCTTTAATGCAGACGAGGGAGAGGGTAGTTGTTCCCAAAATGTTGAACGGCCAATGATGCATCCTCCTTCAATTAGCATCGTGTGAATGCATGAGGGAAGTAATGGGAGGACCGGGAAAAGAGAGGCAGCACGATGTGAATGCAATGCAGTTTGCACTCATATAAAGGCGCCCCTCCATTCCAATGCATCTACCACATCGTACACACCTAAGCACTTTCCTAAGCACCTACAATAATAAGCACAAAAGTGCCCACTCTAGACCCATGGTGGCGATGCCCGCGAGCAGCCAGCAGCTGTGCCAGATGGTCCACGACGCCGGCCTGCGGCATGGCACCATAGATCATCTTCATATAGTGTTGGTGACCGGCTGGTGGATGGCCACCGTCGACACCAGCTACGACTCTTAGTTGGACTAGATGATCATTCGCGACACCAACATGTTCTCCGTCGTCAAGAAGCTCGCGGACGACATCACCGTACTCCTCTAGCTCGCGCGCCCGGTCTCCTCATTGTCTGCCACCCTAATCGGCCTCCATGGTCGGGACCTCTTTCAAGCACTGGTGGCCCTATGACTACCCGCCGACACCACGAAGAATGTCCACTGGAGGTCGCACTCGCCGTGAGGCACCTCGCCCTGCAAGAAACCATCGACCTACACATCCATGTGTATGAGAGAATCGTGTACATAGGTATCTACAAGGCCAGTGAGGACGCTATGACATTGGCCTTCTTCAGCCAGCTGGAAGCCTTGGATGCCTTTGTTGAGAAGCACCTTGATCTCGCCACAAAAGCCGCCGCTCCTTAGCCACCGGTCGGTAGCCTGGCTGGCGCACTGAGTTGAGGAGGAGGTGGTCGTACGTTGATGGATGCATCTTTCTTCTCGCCTCCTGTAACCACCACTGCGATCGCATCACCGTGGTCTTAATTCTTATTTTGCTATTGCATTCTCGTTCCAGTCAATACAGACATGTGCGATCCATTTGCTCAATATAGACATGTCTGTTCCAGTCTTATTTTGATTGGCTTGAATGAAGGTCTATCCCGCCGTTAGGCGCCGCGGCACGCTCTGATCGTGTCCGTTGGCGCTGTCGGCTTGTGGACAGCTTTTCCTTGCGTGTTCAACTGCTATATGCGGAGCGCTCTGCTCGTGTCCCTCCGCGCGCGCTCTGCCAGCGGTTGGGCCACGCACATTGGGCGTGCGCACGATCACGTCAGGGGGCCCATATGCATGCGGTTGCACCGCACGCGTTTCCACGCGATGTAGTTACGTGCGGCATGTTGGAGTTACACACTGTAAATTAGAACTGCCATCAGGGCATGACGATATTCCTGGCCGTCCGGCTTCCCCTTTAATTCGCGCGGCCATTATAACCTTAGTCTCTTCAACCTTTCGATCGCGCCCCATAACACAACAAGCACACCCACGATGACACATAGAGAGGGGATGTCCCGCGCCGCTCCAATGGAGTTTGGCGAGCATAGAGTGGATACCCACGCGAGGGAGACGGATCTCTCGGTGGTGTACACCATCGACCCGGCCGTGGTGGACGACTACATCAACAGCGTTGAACAGTTGCTTGCTGGAGAAAAGTACAAGGTAGTCGGCATCGACCTCTAGTACACCGCTGGTAGTCCCGGCATAGATCAGAAGGTTGCCATCGCCCAGTTGTGTGTGCACCATCAGGTCCTCATCTACCACTACTGCATGGCCACAAAGCCTTGCGACCGTTTCAACAGGTTTGTCAACAACACTGACTACAAGTTCGCCACGGTGGATACCACCAACGATGTAAAATCGCTCAGTGTTACGGGCTTGGCCTTCAAGAACCTTGTCGAAATCTATGACCACTACAGGGTCTGGGGCAGCACGAAGAAGGATTCCCTGGTCGAACTCGCCTCGGCCATCATCGACCCCTACTACGAAAAGATGAAGCAGGATGCCCAGAAAACAAGTCCCGTATCCTGGCACGGGGCCTAGATGCAGCAACTGGATGAACCTCACCTCAGGTTCGCGACCAAGAGCGTGTACACATGCTACGAGATGCACAGGCGGATCGTTGACATGAGGAAGTGCCTCATTACCAAAATCGACGAGCCCGGATCGAGCCACAAGCAGAGCAAGCGTCACAAGGAGTAGATGATGATCAGATGATCGTTTATGCTAGTTAATCATGCATCTAATATATAGTTTACTTTATTGTTGGTGTGTGTAAATGCCATGTGTGTAGTAGCCACCTATGTAATTATGCATGTAATAGTTTACTTTGGTGTGTGCAAATGCCATGGTTGTAGTAGCCACCTATGTAAGTGGATGTTTAATTTGGTTAAGCAAGCATGTCCTTATAAGTGTGTGTGTGTGTGTGTGTCTATATATATATATATATGTTGTCCTGTATGCAATCCCATCGCACAACATACACATCTTATTAAGTTGAACCGTTTATGTTCTCTTGTGTCAACGCAAACAGTTCATCCGAGTGAACTGCATGCCGTATATCGCACACACCTTGATCTGGCTGACCATTTCTTTTGTGTTGCCTAATCACAAACAGTTCATCCGAGTGAACCGTATGTTTCGTATCGCACACACCTTCATCTGGTTGCCCATTTATTTTGTTTTGCCTAATCACAAATGGTTCATCCGATTGAACCGTATGCTGTGTATCGCACACGCCTCCATCTGGTTGCCTGTTTCTTTTGTTCCTCCTCATCGCAAATAGTTAATTAAACCGAACCGTATGCCCTTCATCGCACACGCAACTAAAATCTGAGCCGTGTTTGATGCATCCTCCATTGCAAACGTTTTGCACCTTTTTTGACGGTTGTCATACACCACCGTTTGCGATTATTGCATCACACACAGTTTCTCGAAGCGTCTCTGATCGTAGTGACGCGTTAGCAGCATCCTACAGTAGTGATGAGTTGTAGAATAGAATTGCATAATGAGCTCATCATTCCATTTGGTAAGCTTCTGTCACACAAACTTGTCCACTCCACATGATCTGAAGCTCTCATGCACTCCTGGAAAGTGGTCTTCATTCTCATCGATGTACTCCCAATCAGCCCACTTCATATCACACACAATGGGCTTCTTGTCAAGCAAGATGGTCTCATAGAAATCCTGCTGCTCCTTGGTATGGAACCTCTAGTCCACAGCACTCTTTCTCCTCACAGCATATGGATTAGATTGTCTCCAAAGTCTGAGACTTGCATCCTTCCTGATGTTCATGTCTTCTGCCACTGGATGACTGTCATCATGATCTGGAATCTTAGGTTTGAGCTTCCTAAGCACTTGGGCTTCAGCAGCTTCTTCATCAATCTCAAGCACTGTGGCCTTGTTCTTCTCAACAGCTGGAATATTTCTTGGGCTTCTCTTGGGCTTTGAAGTCTTTGAAGCTTGAGCAGAAGCTTTGGGGGTAGTCTTGGGCTTTGAAGGGGCAACCCCAGACTTGATGGCATCCCCCATCGGCTTTTGAGTCTTTGATGTTGGTGCAACATCCTCTTCATCTTCAGCTGTATCTCTCATCATAGAGGATCTACCAATAACTTTGGCAATGGTCTTCTTGACTCTCTCTTTCCTTTTCTTACCCTCTCCAGCAATGTCTTCAACATTTGACTAGGAAGTATCAACATTTGAAGATTTGGCCTTTAAGGTTGGCACCCTCTTTGCAGGGGCCTTCTTGTGCATACCAGGTTTGGTGGATGCAGCTGAGCCAAATTCCTTCTTAACAACCCTTTTCTTGGAGCTCACTTCCTCCTCGGTAGCAACATAGTCCTCATCCTCTGAGTCTGAGTTTCTCTTCTTTCTTGTCCTTGTAGCTTCCTTGGGAAAATTGCTTGGAGTGCTCCTGTTGCCATCATCATAGCTGCTAGAGGGACTAGTGCCCTCACTCAGGTTCATCTGCTCTTCTGACTTGTTTTAGCTATCACTCTGGTCAGACATACTGGCAAAGCAAACTGACTGCTGACCTTGTGAATAGATATAGATGAGGCAGAGTGGATGAGCATCACAAAGTGCAGAGGTTTTTCAAAACAAATGAGTCAAAAACTTAGTTTTAGTTTTCCAAAGAAAGCATTTCGGAGCTACCGATTTGTTAAACTCGATGACACCGAAGCAACTTTTGGAGTCTAAAGTAGTGAAATCGGTCAGACCGAGACACAGTTCGGTGACGCCGAGATTGCTAGGGTTTCACTAAGAGTTGAACTCGGTCGCACCGATTTGCAACTTTCGGTCAGACTGAAAAATGCAAGTGCAATGGCCTAAGCCGAATCGGTGAGACCGATTTCCACAACTCGGTCGGTCTGAGATGAGTTCGGTGGAAACCTAACCCTAATTTTTGAATCAAATCTAATCTACGGGATGTTCTGCTGGACAGGATGATCTCAAACGTGGCAAGAAACATGGCATTAACCTTGTGCTTAGAATCGGAGGTAAAAAGAATGCACAAGGGGTCAAACTCATACCCTAGTTCAACGATGAGCTTGCTACAGCGGCAACAACGGTGTTGAATCTGTTGATGGCGATGGAAACTAGCGGCGGGAGGTCAATGGCGACGAGAGGACGATTCAGAGACCAGAGGCGGCAGAGCAGGACACGCGCAGGATGAAGGGTTTTGGAGAAGTTTCCAAAATTCAACCCGTCGGTATATATATCCTGACACTGTCGGCGTGACCAAGTGGAACAACTCGGAGGCACCGAGATGCAGAATCACAAGCGGTCACTGCAACTCGGTGTGACCGAAAAGTTCTAATCGGTTGCACCGAGATTGAAAACCTAGATCAACTCAGTGAACTCGGTCAAACCAAAAAGGATGAATCAGTCGTACCGAAATGCACAAAGAGGTTTTGGAAGTTTAAGTCTTATGACGAATCGGGGACTCCGTCTCCTCACACAGAGTGTTCGAATCTGACTTGATCAAACTTTGTGATGTAGCATGTATACAGTTTGAGACGAGAAAAGCATAGATAGCTAGAGGAGGTTCTTAGGCATTCTTGTCCATCCATTTGGCAAAAGAAAAGAAATATCCAAAAAATCAAAGCAACAAATGGATGTCCTCAAATGAGTAAAATATGCAATCAGCACGCTCACACAATAAAATGGCAAATGAAATATGTGGCAAAGCATGCACAAACACTCTATCGGTGGAAACGACACCTATGGAATCACTGGGATCCCTTCTACGGTTGGCGGGCGCGGAGTTGTGCAAAGAGCGGGTCTAGTAGCCAGCGCAAAGATCATTTACCCAGGTTTGGGCCGCAAGGATGCATAATACCCTAGTCCTGCTTTCGTATATATTTGAGTGTTCTTGAGCTTCCGAACTAGCTGTGGTGCGTGCATAGTCCCAAAAATCCGAATCCTCCTCCAGTACGCCTCGGGCCTCCTTTTATAGTCAAAAAGGGGTCGCCACAGTGGCACACAGGAGGTGGAAAGGTAAACAGTGTACATGCTTATCATGTGTCATTACGGGACAAGGCACATTAAATGCGCATCTTAGGTGTCCCGTTGCTTTATTGGGGATGGTAACGAGGCCCATCCCATCCGTCGCCGTTCTGCCTCGCTCCGACACGCGTCCAGGCCAACGAGGCATGCAGCACCACGTAAGCTGGTAGGTTGCTGAGATGGCATGGTGGTAGGGTCTTCACGAAGATCTGCATGCCACCACACAGGTGCTTGACTAGTTGGACTAGGAGCCATGTACTACCACGTGGGTATTTGCCTTAGTTTGTGGGCCGACCACTGAGCTGGGGCGACGATGGGGCGGCAAGGGCTTGCCGCAGTCTTGCGTATATTCCCGGCTAGGGTCTTGTCGGGGTCTTGTGATCGCCCTCGACAAGAGTCTTGCCAGGTCCATGCGAGTGTTTTCAGCAAGGAGCCTTGTCAGGGCCTCGGGGGCATCCTCGGCAAGGGGGCTTGCGATTGTCTTGTCTTCTGGTCATCGTCTAGTCTTGTAGGCTCTTTGTCTTCACAAAGATTTGTATGTCGTCATGGAGGTGCCTCCCGAGCCTTGGTTCCAATGTGGTTGATGGTGTTGGAACCCTTGGGCTCAAGGGTGGCGCGCTCTGCTGGCGTTGGGCAAGTTGCCCCAGCAAGGCTCTTGCCGGGGCTGCGAAGGCCGCCCGGCAAGGCTCTTGCCGGGGGAGTCCACCTCGCCCTCTTGCTCTTCGTGTCTCTGGTCTTGGCGTTGTTGTGATTGTATTGTGCTTTTGTTTCCTCTGCCCCGCTAGGTATGGCCGCAGGCACGGCTCTAATTGTCCGCGCACAAGTAAAGGGGTACAAAAGAGAGCCCCTACTTTTGTGCACCGACAGGAGCCCCTGGGCCTGGGCCATACATAAGCACGACGCGTTGTTGGGCTAGGCCCAAAATGGTGCGCGCGCATGCGGGGCCGAGTCTTACTGCTGTAACTTTCTCGCCCGTTCGTCACACTTCTCCATGACCCGTGTCGAATGCGTGACGTGGGGGTCATGCATGACGTGGGGGTCATGCGTGGGGGCGGTTGCTGCCCTCATGCGTCACATCGTGGTAAAGAGGCGGCTCACGCCTTCCCCATAAAAAGAGGAAAACGCAGGGGCACGGCTCATTTACTGAGTGGACTCGAGTGGTGGCCTTCAAGGCGCCCGCGCCCCATGATCACGGGGTGGAAAATGGTCGCCTCACTCGCCCCTCGATTTCTGCTTGCTCGCCATGTGTCCCCCTTACCTCGGAGATAGTAGGCGGCGGATGCGCGGGGCACAGGCCTTAAATAACGAGGCGGGAAATCGGGTCGCCGCTGATTGGAGCAGCGGGTCGGTCTCGATTCCCTGCGCCCCTGATGGCTGGAGTGGTTGAGTGGGGCGGACCGCCTCTTTATAAGAAGGGGAGGGGGATGGTATCCCTCAGTCTTTTATCATCCATCTCCTTCCACCTTGGCTCCTTTCTTTCTTCCGCTATGGCGAGAGGGCGCGCCGGCACTTCTACGGTGGTGACGCGGGTCTTCGCCCGATAGCGCGCCCCTCCTTCCCAAGAGCTCGTGGCGGCGGAGCCGGCCATGAGAGGAAGGGGGAGGGGCGAGGCCGGGGTCGCCGTGGCGCTCGGGGGAGAGGAGGACGGGGCGGTGCGCCGGCCTCGCCTTTGCCAGCGGTCCCTCCCCCAATGGAGGGCCACGTCGGGGACCAGCCCCGCGAGTTCTTCATCAGGCTGCACCGGCCAGTGTGCCGTCGTCTTCGTCTCCCTGCTCCATTTGCTCGGGAGATGGAGCTTGATCCGCCACAGACTCTGAGGTTGCAGGGGCTGCGGAAATGGCGGCACGCATGTTGATGTCGACTTCCCCGCCCCTCACGTCATGTACCTTCGACGCGGATGGAAGACCTTCGCTCGTGTCCACAGCCTCACGGAGGGGCTCGTTCTCTACTTCAAATTAATGGAGAACGTCCTGCTCTCCGTCAAGGTCTTTGGGCACTTTGGAACTCGCCTAAAGTGTTGCGTGGAGAGCTCCTCCGATGATGAAGACTCCTCCTTAAGCGGAAGTGATGAGGAGGACAGCGACAGCGACGATGAGGGCGTCGAGCGGGGGGGACGCCGACTCTGACTCCGACTGACCACGTCGCCCCTCCCTTGGCCACGCGACCTGCCGAGGGCCTTCCTCGTAAAGCTCTACATCGGCGCGTTCCCCATCGTCCCCTTTTTGCCTTCACCTGCCGCACCTGGGTGGAAAAGGGGCAAGAACGGGGATCACGCGGCACTTATCTTTTTTTAGTTTTTAAGCCTACGGGCCTTTTAAGATTTAAATCTCGTAACCCCCTTGCTCATGTATGCATTCTGTGCGAATTGTACTTGTAAGCAATGTATTAATGAGGAGAAGGGTGTTTGCCGGGTTTTGTTTGTGCGTGGACGAGGGCCACACCAAGGAACGAGTCCTTGTTATCTTAAGATAAACACTGTACCCCGGCAACAATCCTTGCCGTCTTTCTGCTCTATAGCTCAGCTACACTTACGCCCTTGGCGGAGGTAGGGGCTGAGTAAGATTAGGCCCTTCGCTCGTCCCCTTCCCATCGCACTACAACCAAGTTCCGGCCCAAAGTAAGGTTTTCGGACACGGGACAGAGGGAGCAAGATGGTATGAGAGCGTGTGAAGTCTCGTACGTTCAAGTTTCATACGGAGGCACGGAGTGGGGAAAAGACTTATCTGATGTCGCAGCCCCCGGCAACCTTGGCTTGCCATGATCGGATCTTTAGACCTATAGCCCCTGGCAACCTTGGCTTGTCGGGGTCGGAGTGTCGACCTGTTCTCTTTCTTCCAAACAGCTCAGCAGAAGTGTCCATGCACCCTGCGAACCAAAAAGGACGGGAAGGAACAGAAAGATGCATACTCGACCTCTATGCTAAGGGTTAGTCGCCGCCAAGAACTCAGAGAGAGACTCAACCTAGCATGCATGCTAAAACTTAGGGCGCCAGTGCTTCATTTATTTATGCTCAGGATTTGCGCCTGGCTTTGTACAAAGGGTTACATGCCTTGCTGACAAGGCTTGTACAAAAGGTGGTTTGCCGGGGAGCCTAGCAACCGCGCCTTATGGGTAAAACTTGCGAAGATGTTCGATGTTCTAGGAGTTGCTCACTGGAATACCATCTTCGGTCTCCAGGCGGACTGCGCCGGGCCTGGTGACTCGTATTACCCGATAAGGGCCTTCCCACTTTGGCGTCAACTTGTTGGAATTCTTGGCCGACTGAACGTGTCAAAGAACAAGGTCGCCTTCCTCAAAGCTTCGGGCACGAACCTTGCCGCTATGATAGCGGCGCAAGGCTTGCTGGTAGCATGCAGCTCGCACAGCCGCCCAAAGATGATCTTCCTCAAGGAGAGTTGCGTCATCTTGCCACAACTGCTCTTGCTCAAGCTCATCATAAGCAAGCACTCGAGGTAACCTGTGCATGACTTCCATGGGGAGAACTGCTTCTGCCCCGTCAACGAGGGAGAAAGGGGTCTGTCCGGTGGCTCGATTTGGTGTCGTTCTGATTGACCAAAGAACCGCTGGCAATTTATCAATCCAGTGTCGTCCGCACTTACATAGCCCGTCAAAAGTTCTTGTCTGGAGGCCTCCCAATACTTCAGCATTCGCCCTCTCAGTCTGGCCATTGCTTCGTTGGTGTGCAACAGAAGCAAAACAGACCTTGCTGCCGAGGTCCTGGATGTACTGCATGAAGGTGTGGCTCGTGAACTGCGTGCCGTTATGGGTGATGACTCTATTTGGCACACCAAAACGGCAGACTAGTCCTTTGAAGAACTCGACGGCCGACTGTGCCGTCACCTTTCTCACTGCCTCCACCTCCAGCCACTTTGTGAACTTGTCGATTGTGACGTATAAGTACTCAAAGCCCCCGACAACACGGGGAAAGGGGCCCAGTATGTCGAGCTCCCAGACCAAGAATGGCCAGGAAAGAGGGATTGTCTGGAGAGCTTGAGCTGGTTGATGACGCTTCTTTGAATGGAACTAGCATGCTTCACACTTGGTTACTAAGGCAGTTGCATCCTGGAGGGCGGTGGGCCAGAAGAAACCTTGCTGGAATGCCTTGCCAGCAAGGGCCCTTGACCCTATGTGGGAGCCACATATGCCTCTGTGGATCTTTGCCAACAGCTCCAATCCTTCCTCCCGGGGAATGCACTTCAATTTCACACCGTTCGGCCTTTTTCTGTACAGAACATCGTCGACAAACTGATACATGTCAGATCGACGGGCTACTTTCTCCGCCTCTTCCTGCTCCTCAGGAAGTTCCACTGTTTGGAGGAATCGGACGGTATGATGTGCCCATGCCGGAGCCTGGGGCTCGATGACAAGGGCTAAAGGCGTTTCCTCTGCCATGGGAGCGGCTGTCTCTACGGCCAGGGCTTGATGCCCTGCCGGAGTCTATTGCCCCATGGCAGGCCCAGTGTCCACGGCAACGTCTTTGCCGGCGGCTCCTAGGAGCTCGGCGGGAAAGTACTTGCCGGGGCCTGATTTCCTTCGCTTGTTCTGCCCTGTCGATGGTTCAACAGATGGTTGAGTTAATCGAAGCACAAAAGTACCTAGTTCCACGGGCAATTTGAAGGCAGTGCGTTTTGACAAGTAGTCGGCGATGTCGTTCTCCAGTCGGGGAACATGCTCCACTTGTATACCGTCAAAACGCTCTTCCAGCTTCCTCACTTCATCTACGTAGTGATACGTCCATTTTGCATCACGCTTTTATATCAATATTTATTGCATTATGGGTTGTTATTACACATTATGTCACAATACTTATGCCAATTCTCTCTTATTTTACAAGGTTTACATAAAGAGGGAGAATGCCGGCAGCTGGGATTCTGGGCTGGAAAAGGAGCAAATATTAGAGACCTATTCTGCATAGCTCCAAAAGTCCTGAAACTTCACGGAAGTCATTTTCAGAATATATAAAAAATACTGAGCGCAAGAAGTTCGACAGGGGGGCCACACCCTGACCACGAGGGTGGGGGGCGCGCCCTAACCCCCTGGGCGCGCCCCCTACCTCGTGGGCCCCCTGGTGGCCCTCTGATGCCCATCTTCTGCTATATGGAGTCTTTCGATGAGGAAAAAATCATAAGCCAGCTTTCAGGACGAGACTCCGCCGCCATGAGGTGGAACCTTGGCGGAACCAATCTAGGGCTCTGGCGGAGCTGTTCTACCGGGGAAACTTCCCTTCGGGAGGGGGAAATCACCGCCATCGTCATCACCAACGATCCTCTCATCGGGAGGGGGTCAATCTCCATCAACATCTTCACCAGCACCATCTCCTCTCAAACCCTAGTTCATCTCTTGTATGCAATTCTTGTCTCTGAGTCCGAGATTGGTACCTGTAGGTTGCTAGTAGTGTTAATTACTCCTTGTAGTTGATGCTAGTTAGTTTATTTGGTGGAAGATCATATGTTCAGATCCTATATGAATATTAATACTCCTTTGATTATGAACATGAATATGCTTTGTGAGTAGTTACGTCTGTTCCTAAGGACATGGGGGAAGTCTTGCTATTAGTAGTCATGTGAATTTGGTATTCGTTTGATATTTTGATGAGATGTATGTTGTCTCTCCTCTAGTGGTGTTATGTGAACGTCGACTACATGACACTTCACCATTATTTGGGCCTAGAGGAAGGCATTGGGATGTAATAAGTAGATGATGGGTTGCTACAGTGACAGAAGCTTAAACCTTAGTTTATGAGTTGCTTCATAAGGGGCTGATTTGGATCCATATGTTTCATGATATGGTTAGGTTTACCTTAATACTTTTGTTGTAGTTTTGGATGCTTGCTATAGAGGTTAATCATAAGTGGGATGCTTGTCCAAGTAAGGACAGCACCCAAGCACCGGTCCACCCACATATCAAATTATCAAAGTACCGAACGTGAATCATGTGAACGTGATGAAAACTAGCTTGACGATAATTCCCATGTGTCCTCGGGAGCGATTTTCTCTATATAATAATTTGTCCAGGCTTGTCCCTTGCTACAAAAAGGATTGGGCCACTTTGCTGCACTTTATTTACTTTTGTTACTTGTTGCTCGTTACAAATTATCTTATCACAAAACTATCTGTTACCTATAATTTCAGTGCTTGTAGAGAATACCTTGCTGAAAACCGCTTATCATTTCCTTCTGCTCCTCGTTGGGTTCGACATTCTTACTTATCGAAAGTACTACGATAGATCCCCTATACTTGTGGGTCATCAAGACTCTTTTCTGGCGCCGTTGCCAGGGAGTGAAGCGCCTTTGGTAGGTGGAATTTGGTAAAGAAAAATTTATATAGTGTGCTGAAATTTACTGTCACTTGTTACTATGGAAAGTAATCCTTTGAGGGGCTTGTTCGGGGTATATTCATCCCGACCAGTAGAGCAAAGAGTTGCTCCTCAACCTATTGAACCTACTGAAAAAGAAAATTTCTACTTTGAGATTCCTTCGGGTATGATAGAAAAACTGCTAGCTAATCCTTTTGCAGGAGACGGAACAATGCATCCTGATGAACACCTAATATATGTGGATGAAGTTTGTGGATTATTTAAGCTTGCAGGTCTGCCCGAAGATGTTATTAAGAAGAAGGTCTTCCCTTTATATTTGAAGGGAGATGCATTGACATGGTATAGGCTATGTGATGATATGGGATCATGGAACTACAAACGATTGAAATTGGAATTTCATCAGAAGTTTTATCCTATGCATCTTGTTCATCGTGATCGCAATTATATATATAACTTTTGGCCTCGCGAAGGAGAAAGCATCTCTCAAGCTTGGGGGAGTCTTAAATCAATGTTATATTCATGCCCCAATCATGAGATTCCAAGAGAAATAATTATTCAAAATTTATATGCTCGGCTTTCTGATAACAATCGCACCATGCTCGATACTTCTTGTGTTGGCTCTTTTATGATGAAGACTATTGAATTCAAATGGGATTTATTGGAAAGAATTAAACGCAACTCTGAAGATTGGGACCTCGACAAAGGTAAGAAGTCAGGTATGCCACCTAAGTTTGATTGTGTTAAATCTTTTATGGATGCCGATGTTTTCCGTAAATTTAGCACTAAATATGGGCTTGACTCTGAAATAGTAGCTTCTTTCTATGAATCTTTTGCTACTCATGTTGATCTCCCTAGGGAAAAGTGGTTTAAATATCATCCTCCCATAGAAGTAAAAGTAGCTGCACCTATTAAAGTTGAAGAAAAGACTGTCACTTATAATGATCCTATTGTTCCTACTACTTATGTTGAGAAACCACCTTTTCCTGTTAGGATAAAAGATCATGCTAAAGCTTCAACTGTGGTTCGTAAAAGCAATACTAGAACCTATACACCTCCTGAACAAGTTAAAGTTGAACCTAATATTGCTATTGTTAAGGATCTCTTGGCTGATAATATTGATGGGCATGTTATTTATTTCTGTGATGAAACTGCTAGAATTGCTAAACCTTGTGCTAAAGATAAACATAGACCTGTGGTAGGCATGCCTGTTATTTCTATTAAAATGGGAGATCATTGTTATCATGGCTTATGTGATATGGGTGCCAGTGCTAGTGCTATACCTGATGACTTATACAAAGAAATTATGCATGATATTGCACCTGCTGAGATAGAAGATATTGATGTTACCATTAAGCTTGCCAATAGAGATACTGTTTCACCAATTGGGATTGTTAGAGATGTTAAAGTCTTGTGTGGGAAAACTAAATATCCTACTGATTTTCTTGTCCTTGGTTCCCCACAAGATAGCTTTTGTCCCATTATATTTGGTAGACCCTTCTTGAACATAGTTAATGCTAAGATAGATTGCGAAAAGGATGTTGTTACTATTGGTTTAGGTGATATATCTCATGAATTTAATTTCTCTAAATTTCGTAGACAACACCATGAAGAGGAATTGCCTAGTAAAGATGAAATTATTGGTCTTGCTTGTATTGCCATGCCTCCTAGTGATCCTTTAGAACAATATTTGCTAGACCATGAAAATGACATGTTTATGAATGAAAGAAGGGAAATAGATGACATATTATTTAAACAGGAACCCATCCTGAAACACAATTTGCCCGTCGAAACCCTATGGGATCCTCCTCCACCCAAGGGTGATCCCGTGTTTGAGCTTAAACCATTACCTGATACTCTTAAATATGCTTATCTTGATGAGAAAAAGATATATCATGTTATTATTAGTGCTACCCTTTCAGAGCATGAAGAAGAGAGATTATTGAAAACTCTGAAGAAGCACCGTGCTGCTATTGGATATACTCTCGATGATCTTAAGGGCATTAGTCCCACACTATGTCAACACAAAATAAATTTGGAGAAAGATGCCAAACCAGTTCGTGATCACCAACAACGGCTGAATCCTAAGATGAAAGAAGTGGTAAGAAAGGAAATACTAAAGCTCCTTGAGGCAGGTATAATTTATCCCCTTGCTAATAGTCAGTGGGTAAGTCCTATCCATTGTGTCCCTAAAAAGGGAGGTATTACTGTCGTTCCTAATGATAAAGATGAATTGATTCCGCAAAGAATTATTACAGGTTATAGGATGGTAATTGATTTCCACAAATTAAATAAGGCTACTAAAAAGATCATTACCCCTTACCTTTTATTGATTAAATGCTAGAAAGATTATCCAAACATACACATGTTTGCTTTCTAGATGGTTATTCTGGTTTCTCCCAAATACCTGTTGAGGGAGTCCTGGATTAGGGGGTGTCCGGATAGCCGGACTATAACCTTTGGCTGGACTCTTGGACTATGAAGATACAAGATTGAAGACTTCGTCCCGTGCCCGGATGGGACTCTCCTTGGCGTGGAAGGCAAGCTTGGCAATAGAGATATGTAGATCTCCTCCATTGTAACCGACTCTGTGTAACCCTAGCCCTCTCTGGTGTCTATATAAACCGGAGGGTTTTAGTCCATAGGACGAATAACAATCATACCATAGGCTAGCTTCTAGGGTTTAGCCTCTTTGATCTCATGGTAGATCTACTCTTGTACTACCCATATCATCAATATTAATCAAGCAGGAGTAGGGTTTTACCTCCATCGAGAGGGCCCGAACCTGGGTAAAAACATTGTGTCCCTTGTCTCCTATTACCATCCGCCTAGACGCACAGTTCGGGACCCCCTACCCGAGATCCGCCGGTTTTGACACCGACACCTGTGTCAGCTGATGATCAATCTAAGACCACTTTTACTTGCCCGTTCGGTACTTTTGCTTATAGACGTATGCCTTTTGGTTTATGTAATGCACCTGCTATCTTCCAAAGATGCATGATGGCTATATTCTCTTATTTTTGTGAAAAGATTTGTGAGGTTTTCATGGACGATTTCTCCGTCTATGGATCCTCTTTTGATGATTGCTTAAGCAACCTTGATCGAGTTTTGCAGAGATGTGAAGAAACTAACCTTGTCTTGAATTGGGAAAAGTGCCACTTTATGGTTAATGAAGGTATTGTATTGGAGCATAAAGTTTCTGAAAGAGGTATTGAAGTTGATAAAGCTAAGGTTGATGCTATTGAAAAGATGCCATGTCCCAAGGACATCAAAGGTATAAGAAGTTACCTTGGTCACGCCGGTTTTTATAGGAGGTTCATTAAGGACTTCTCAAAAGTCTCTCGGCCTCTGACTAATTTATTACAAAAAGATATACCACTTGTTTTTTATGATGATTGTGTAGAAGCATTTGAAATACTTAAGAAAGCATTGATCTCTACACCTATTGTTCAGCTACCTGATTGGAATTTACCCTTTGAAATTATGTGTGATGCTAGTGATTATGCTGTAGGTGTTGTTCTAGGGCAAAGAGTTGGTAAGAAATTAAATGTTATTCAATATGCTAGTAAAACTCTAGACAATGCTCAGAGAAATTATGGTACTACTGAAAAAGAATTTTTGGCAGTTGTATTCGCTTGCGATAAGTTCAGACTTTATATTGTTGATTCTAAAGTAACTATTCACACGGATCATGCTGCTATTAAATATCTTATGGAAAAGAAAGATATTAAACCTAGACTTATTTGATGGGTTCTCTTGCTACAAGAATTTGATTTGCATATTATTGATAGAAAGGGAGCTGAGAACCCCGTTGCAGACAACTTGTCTAGGCTAGAGAATGTTCTTGATGACCCACTACCTATTGATGATAGCTTTCCTGCTGAACAATTAAATGTCATAAATGCTTCTCGTACTGCTCCATGGTATGCTGATTATGCTAATTATATTGTTGCTAAATTTATACCACCTAGTTTCACATACCAGCAAAAGAAAAAGTTTTTCTACGATTTGAGATATTACTTTTGGGATGACCCACATCTTTATAAATAAGTAGTAGATGGTGTTATTAGATGTTGTGTACCTGAGCATGAACAGGAACAGATCCTACGCAAGTGTCACTCCGAAGCTTATGGAGGACACCACACTGGAGATAGAACTGCACATAAGGTATTGCAATCCGGTTTTTGTTGGCCTACTCTCTTCAAAGATGGCCGTAAGTTTGTTGTATCTTGTGATGAATGTCAAAGAATTGGTAATATTAGTAGACATCAAGAAATGCCTATGAATTATTCACTTTTTATTGAACCATTTGATTTTTGGGGCTTTGATTATATGGGACCTTTTCCTGCCTCTAATGGATATACACATATTTTAGTTGCTGTTGATTACGTTACTAAATGGGTAGAAGCTATTCCAACTAGTAGTGCTGATCATAACACCTCTATTAAGATGCTTAAAGAAGTTATTTTTCTGAGGTTTGGAGTCCCTAGATATTTAATGACTGATGGTGGTTCACATTTTATTCATGGTGCTTTCCGTAAAATGCTTGCTAAGTATGATGTTAATCATAGAATTGCGTCTCCTTATCACCCACAGTCTAGTGGTCAAGTAGAATTGAGAAATAGAGAACAAAAATTAATTTTGCAAAAGACTATTAATAGATCTAGAAATAATTGGTCTAGGAAACTTGATGATGCATTATGGGCCTATAGAACTGCATATAAAAATCCTATGGGTATGTCTCCGTATAAAATGGTTTATGGAAAAGCATGTCACTTACCTCTCGAACTAGAACATAAGGCTTATTGGGCTATTAAAGAGTTCAATTATGATTTCAAACTTGCCGGTGAGAAGAGGTTATTTGACATTAGCTCACTTGATGAATGGAGAACCCAAGCCTATGAGAATGCCAAATTTTTTAAAGAAAAATTTAAAAGATGGCATGACAAAAGAATACAAAAGCGTGAGTTTAATGTAGGTGATTATGTATTGCTATACAACTCTCATTTAAGATTTTTTGCAGGAAAGCTTCTCTCTAAATGGGAAGATCCTTACGTTATCGAGGAGGTCTATCATTCTGGTGCCATAAAAATCAACAACTCCGAAGGCACAAATCCGAAGGTGGTAAACGGTCAAAGAATCAAACATTATATCTCAGGTAATCCTATAAATGTTGAAACCAATGTTATTGAAACCGTAACCCCAGAGGAATACATAAGGGACACTTTCTGGAACGTTTCAGACTCCAAAAAGGAATAGGTATGTGGTACGGTAAGTAGACCGACTCCAAAACAGTTCTAATGGCAATTTTTCTCCGTTTTGGGATATTTAGAAAAAATAGAAAAATAAGAAGCAGTCCGGGAAGGACACGAGGGCTCCACGAGGGTGGAGAGCGCGCCCCCTGCCTCGTGGGCACCTCGTGTGCTCTCTGGACTCCGTTTTCTTGCACGTTACGTATTTTGGTCGGTAAAAATTCATTATATAATCTCGCGGAGGTTTTGGCTCCTGTATCATGCAAATATCTGTCGTCTTTGTTTCGAGCTGTTTATCTGACAGATCTAGGTCGTCATGTCGTCCTCAAGTGCCCCCAAGAACAAGTTCTTCGAGAAGGTCATCAACCCCTACCTCGCGGAGGTGCTGCAACACCCTCAAACCATTGAGATGCGTGAGGGGTTGTTGCACATCCGCGATGTTGAGGGACCAAGGAGGACCGGAAGCATGGAAACAAGGCTCGAGGCAATGCAGCAACAAATTTTCAGGTGCCAGGAGATGGTGGAGCATGGACTTGACTCCAATCACATTATGATCACGGAGTTAACCAACAACCACAAGCTAGATGCCAAGGACATTGGGGAGGCCATCTTCAAGCTTCATGAGAAAATCGAGCACCTCCAAGCCCAGATCTATAACCTGCAAAACCAAAACTGTGAGTATGAGTATAGATTCAAGAGGATGAGTTTGGCTGCAGATTTGAGGATTCAGGAGACTCGGTCAACCTTCTATGATGGCGAGCCTATGCCTTGGAAGAAGGACGACAAGCCTACATCATCAACAACTCCACCCTCTCCACCAACAAAGAAGAATTGAGTATCTGGTATGGGCACTCCCCTTGGCAACTGCCAAGCTTGGGGGAGTGCCCCGGTATCGTATCACCATCACTTCTATCTTTACCGTTTTTCTTAGTTTGATCCTTTTGGTAATATCTTGATCTAGTAGCATAAAGTTTTAGTATGATCTAGTTGTGAGTTTTGCTTTATGATCCTTCTATGTAATCGAGTCCGTGAGCTATTTATAATAAAGATTAGTGTTGAGTCAATGGCTTGATTATTTTGCCATAATCTTGAGTGAATAAAAGAAAAGAGAAGAAATAAAAAGAAACAAAGAGATCATATGGATCTTATGGAGAGTAATGAGCTCACATAGAAAGAATAAGATGAATAAAAGTTGTTGAGAGTTGACAAACATAGTTTTGGTCATCGTTGCAATTAATAGGAAGTAATAAAGAAAGAGAGGTCTTCACATATAAATATACTATCTTGGACATCTTTTATGATGGTGAGCACTCATTAAAATATGACATGCTAAAGAGTTGATGTTGGACAAGGAAGACAATGTAATGGGTTATGTTTTCTTACATCTGAGATAAATTATATTGTCATGGATCATCCAACATGATTGAGCTTGCCTTTCCCCCTCATGCTAGCCAAATTCTTCGCACCAAGTAGAGATACTACTTGTGCTTCCAAACACCCTTAAACCAGTTTTGCCATGAGAATCCACCATACCTACCTATGGATTGAGTAAGATCCCTCAAGTAAGTTGTCATCGGTGCAAGCAATAAAAATTGATCTCTAAATATGTATGAGTTATTAGTGTGGGAGAAAATAAGCTTTATACGATCGTGTGATATGGAAGAAATAAAAGCGATGGACTGCATAATAAAGGTCCATATCACAAGTGGCAATATAAAGTGACGTTCTTTTGCATTAAGATTTTGTGCATCCAACCATAAAAGCGCATGACAACCTCTGCTTCCCTCTGCGAAGGGCCTATCTTTTACTTTTATCTCCTACCTTACATAAGAGTCTTGGTGATCTTTGCCCTTCCTTTTTTAAATTTTATCTTTACGCAAGCACAACATGTTGGAAAGATCCTGGTATATATGACTAATTGCATGTGAGTTTTCATGAACTATTATTGTTGACATTACCCTTGAGGTAAAACATTTGGAGGCAAAACTATAAGCCCCTATCTTTCTCTGTGTCCGATTAAAACTCCATACCCATAAGTATTGCATGAGTGTTAGCAATTGTGAAAGACTATATGGTAGTTGAGTATGTGGACTTGCTGAAAAGCTCTTATATTGACTATTTCCTATGTTATGATAAATTGCAATTGCTCCAATGACTGAGATTATAGTTTGTTAATTTTCAATGAAGTTTATGATTCATACTTGAAATTGTGATTTAATTGTTACTCTAGCATAAGAGATCATATGACAATAATTATATAAGTTGTTGTTCTAAGAATGATCATGATGCCCTCATGTCCGTATTTTATTTTTATCGACACCTCTATCTCTAAACATGTGGACATATTTTTCTATTTCGGCTTTCTCTTGAGGACAAACGAGGTCTAAGCTTGGGGGAGTTGAGACGTCCATTTTGCATCATGCTTTTATATCGATATTTATTGCATTATGGGCTGTTATTACACATTATGTCACAATACTTATGCCAATTCTCTCTTATTTTACAAGGTTTACATAAAGAGGGAGAATGCCGGCAGCTGGGATTCTGGGCTGGAAGAGGAGAAAATATTAGAGACCTATTCTTCACAGCTCCAAAAGTCCTGAAACTTCACGGAAGTCATTTTCAGAATATATAAAAAATACTGAGCGCAAGAAGTTCCTGTGGGGGCCACACCCTGCCCACGAGGGTGGGGGGCGCGCCCTACCCCCCAGGGCGCGCCCCTGCCTCGTGGGCCCCCTGGTGGCCCTCCGATGCCCATCTTCTGCTATATGGAGTCTTTCGATGAGGAAAAAAATCATAAGCCAGCTTTCGGGACGAGACTCCGCCGCCAAGAGGCGGAACCTTGGAGGAACCAATCTAGGGCTCTGGCGGAGCTGTTCTGCCGGGGAAACTTCCCTTCGGGAGGGGGAAATCATCGCCATCGTCATCACCAACGATCCTCTCATCGGGAGGGGGTCAATCTCCATAAACATCTTCACCAGCACCATCTCCTCTCAAACCCTAGTTCATCTCTTGTATCCAATTCTTGTCTCTAAGTCCAGGATTGGTACCTGTAGGTTGCTAGTAGTGTTAATTACTCCTTGTAGTTGATGCTAGTTGGTTTATTTGGTGGAATATCATATGTTCAGATCCTATATGCATATTAATACTCCTCTGATTATGAACATGAATATGCTTTGTGAGTAGTTACGTTTGTTCCTGAGGACATGGGAGAAGTCTTGCTATTAGTAGTCATGTGAATTTGGTATTCGTTCGATATTTTGATGAGATGTATGTTGTCTCTCCTCTAGTGGTGTTATGTGAACATCGACTACATGACACTTCACCATTATTTGGGCCTAGAGGAAGGCATTGGGAAGTAATAAGTAGATGATGGGTTGCTAGAGTGACAGAGTCTTAAACCCTAGTTTATGAGTTGCTTCGTATATATCAAATTATCAAAGTACCGAACGCGAATCATATGAATGTGATGAAAACTAGCTTGACGATAATTCCCATGTGTCCTCGGGAGCGCTTTTCTCTATATAAGAATTTGTCCAGGCTTGTCCCTTGCTACAAAAAGGATTGGGCCACCTTGCTGCACTTTATTCACTTTTGTTACTTGTTGCTCGTTAGAAATTATCTTATCACAAAACTATCTGTTACCTATAATTTCAGTGCTTGCAGAGAATACCTTGCTGAAAATCACTTATCATTTCCTTCTACTCCTCATTGGGTTCGACACTCTTACTTATCGAAAGGACTATGATAGATCCCCTATACTTGTGGGTCATCACGTAGGCCTCCATCAATGGGCTTTGATAATCTTTGTTAACTTGCTTGACTATAAGCTGTGAATCATCCCTGACGATGATCTTCTTGATCCCGAGGTCTGCCACGATCCTAAGACCGGCAAGTAACCCCTCGTATTCAGCAGTATTGTTTGTTGACATCTCCCTGGGAAAGTGCATCTAGACTACATACTTGAGGTGCTCTCCGATGGGTGCGACGAGCAGCACACCAGCACCAGCGCCTTGAAGTGAGAAAGCCCCGTCAAAGTACATAACCCAATCACAACTTGTTTTCTTGCCGGGGAGAGTGGTCTCCTAAATCTCTTCGTCGGGCATTGAGGTCCATTCCGCAATGAACTCTGCCAAGACTCTACTCTGAATTGTCGAAGTGCTTTCATACTTCAAACCAAAGCTTGACAGTTCCAAAGCCCATTCCACAATCCTCCCAGTTGCATCTGGGTTATGCAATATCCTTTGCAACGGGAAGCGGGTGACGACGGTGATTTCGTGTGCTTGGAAGTAATGATGCAGCTTCCTCGAGGCCATAAGGAGGCCAAAGAGCAATTTCTGCACACCGGAGTACCTTGACCTAGCCCCCTGCAAGAGGGAGCTGACAAAGTAAACCGGGTGTTGCATCATCTTCTTCTTCTGTGCTATTTCATTCGGTTGTGTCGCTTCTGCTTTGCCAGCGCCAGAATCTACCGGGGGCCTCGCCTTACCGGCACCAGGCCCTGCTGGGGGGAGCTCCGATTTGCTATCCGCCAGCCCTGCTGTTGCCATTGCCTCTTCGTCGACCTCCCTCTGCGCCACTAGTGCAGCGCTGACCACTTGGTTCGTCGCCGCTAGATATAGCAGCAACAGTTCTTGTGGTTTAGGCGCAACCAGTATTGGCATAGAGGAGAGGTACTTCTTCAAATCCTGCAGGGCCGCCTCGGCCTCTGGGGTCCATTCCATTGGGCCCACCTTTTTCAAGATTTTGAAAAAGGTAAGGGCACATTCAGCAGACTTGGAGATGAATCTGCTCATGGCGGCAACACAGCCAGCGAGCTGACATACATCCTTGATCCGCCTATGTACCTCGATCTTCTCAATGGCCTTGATCTTGTCTGGATTCGCCTCGATCCCACGTTGTGACACAAAGAACCCGAGAAGTTTGCCAGATGGAACGCTGAGGACACACTTCTCAGGATTCAGCTTGAGGTTGATCTTGCGCAAACATGTAAATGTCTCTTCCAAATCTTGTAAGAGTTTTGCCCTGTCCTTGGTTTTGACCACTATGTCATCCATATAAGCTTCCATATTTCTATGTAGCTAGGGCTCAAAACCAATTTGGACTGCTCTTGCAAGCGTTGAGCCAGCACTCTTCGACCCGGAAGGCATTCGTAAGAAACAATATGTACCACATGGGGTGATGAATGTTGTCTTCTCTTCATCTTCTCTTTCCATGAAGATCTGGTGGTATCCTGAGTAGGCGTCAAGGAACGATAACAAGTCGCACCCGGTCGTGGAGTCAACAATCTGGTCAATGCGCGGCAACGGGAGAGGGTCCTTCGGACAGGCCTTATTGATATCTGTGTAATCAATACACAACCTCCACTTCCCATTTGCCTTGCGCACCACCACCGGATTGGCCAACCACGTCGGATGAAGTACTCCACTCACCAAGCCTGCCGCTTCTAACTTCCTGATCTCCTCCATGATGAACTCCTGCCATTCCAAAGCTTGCTTCCTGACCTTCTGCTTGACGGGTCGCGCATGAGGACAGAACAGCAAGATGGTGCTCAATCGCCTCCCTGGGAACGCCGGGGATGTCGGACGCTTGCCATGCAAACACATCGACATTTGCCCGCAGGAAGGTGACGAGCGCGCCTTCCTATTTTCTATCAAGGGAGGAGCTTATGGTGAAAGCCCCTCCCGTGCCATCCTCCTTGACAGACACCTTCTTGGTCTCTGGGGGTGCAGCTCTGGATTTCTTGCTCTTGCCAGTGGAGCTCTCTGGCACGTCCTCGATGGGAGCACATCACTCCGAAGAGGTGCGCTTGCTGGAGTGGGTGCGAGAGGTCTCGCCGGTATTCTTCCCTCCCAAGGCTTCGGCGGCAGGAGCAAGTGCCTTGGCGGCAGTTGCTGCAACTGCCTCCCGGTAGAGTTAGTCAGCGCAGATCAGCGCATCCTTCTTGTCGGAGGGGACGGTGATGATGGGCATCGGCCCAGGCATCTTCAGCGTGTTGTAGGCGTAATGTGAGGCCGCCATGAACTTGGCTAGTGCTGGATGGCCGAGGATCCTATTGTAGGGCAAGGGGATCTCGGCTACATCGGAAAAAAAATCCTCTATGTCCTGTAGTTTAACTCGCCTCCAAACGTCACGGGTAGCGTGACCTTACCCTTCGGCTGACTCCTTCCCGGGTTGACCCCTTGAAACGTGCCCGTCTCTTCAAGGTCTCCATCAGGAATCTATAACATTTTGATCACAACAGGCGAAATCAAGTTCAGACTGGCCCCGTCGTCAACTAGCATTTTTGTCACCTGGAGGTTGCGTATTGTTGGTGAAACCAACAACGGCAAACACCCGACCGCATTTGTGCGATCAGGGTGGTCCTCGGTGTCAAAAATGATAGGCGTGCTGGACCACTTCGGGGGCCTTCGAGCATCGAATGATGGTTCTGTTACTGTGATCTCACGCGCCCACTGCTTGAGCTGGCGGTGGGAAGTGTTCAGCGAGGCGCCACCGTCGATGCACATGGCCTCCATAGCTTTCTGAAACTCATGCTCGCCGGAGTCATTGTCCTCGTCATGACCGTCGTCTTCCTACTTCTTGCTGCGGCCCGGGGCGGGCCTCTCTTGCTGGTTATCCTTGGTGCGGTGACCTCCTTGGCCGCCATGCTTCTTGCCGGATCCTTCGGCACCATCCTGAACCTTCTCCTTGTCCTTGTCCCACCTCTCATACTCAGCTTTTTTCTTCTCAGCAAGCAGCTCAACTTGTCGGCAATTCTGGAGATCGTGGCCCTTGGTGCGGTGGATCTTGCAGTACTGCTTGTCGGAGCCTCCTGGCTTGTCAGTAGCTGCCAAGGCCCGGCAAGCGGCGCACCCGGCAATTTCCTTGTCGGGGTCGTCTGCCTTGGCCTTCTTGGAAGCGCCGGTGTCCTCTGATCCCTCGACGACAAGCATAGTCTTGCCCTTGCGCTTCCTATTGCGGCGTCGGCCCTTCTTTGTCGGGGCGGCTGTGTCTTCATCTATGGAGTCGGTTTCCACACCGGCATCCTCACCGGGGTACTTCCTCCCCTCTTCATCTCGAGCGCACCTATCGGCCAGAACATAAAGTTCGGCCACATCTTTGACCTTGTTCATCACCAGCACTTCACGCATCTTACAGTTGCACACATTCTGATGGAATGCGCTTACCACGGCAGCGGGATGAACATCTGGGATGTTGTACTGCACCCGGCTGAACCTATGTATGTACTTGCGCAGGTTTTCACCTTCCTTTTGGGTGAAGATATGCAAATCGCTTGCCTGGCCATGAGCTTGGTGGCCTCCAGTGAAGGCGCCAACGAACTCATGACACAAATCCAGCCAAGAAGAAATCGGCAAGTGCATCAACCATGACATGACTTTGGGTTTAAGTGCCAACGGGAAGCAATTGGCAAGCACCTTGTCGTCGCGAGCACCAGCAGCTTGCATCGCGATGGTGTAGATGCTGAGGAACTCCGACAGGTGGGCCTTGCCGCTGTACTTCTCGCCAACATCGGGCTTGAACATGCGGTGGGAGGGACACTAGAACTGTCGCAGCTCACGGGTAAAGGCTGGGCAACCCACCTCGTTGGGTAGGCCGACAGAGCCTCCCGGTGCTGGGTGGTCCATAGTGGGCCCCACCCGCCTATTTGATTGGTGGCGTGCTTCGCACCGGCGCTCGATGGTGGTTCGAGCGTCTTCATGGGCTCGCTCCCAAAGAACCTGGCGCTGATCGCGGTGGGTCCGTGGGTCATACGATGCTACGGAAATGTTATCACAAGCGTCATCACGACGGACTAACACCCGCGGTGGCTGGCGTGGGGGAGGAGAGTGCACCGTGGCCACTGCACCTCCGGTCCTTCCACCCCCGGCATGCGGTGGCTCGACGGATCGTCGGTCTGAGGGCCCCGCTGGTCGCGGCTCATCTTTGTTGGCAACGCCGACGAGGCTCCGGATGGTGGACCTCCACTCGTCGAGCTTTTCCGCGGCAGGAGGAAAGTTGAGGATCAACTACGCGTGCGCCAAAGCTTCTGCTGGCGTGGGTGGCGGCGAAAGCTACGTGGACTGTGATGCGCTCCGACTTCTAACCACGTTAGAAGGAGCTCTATCACAGCCTTGCGGCTATGCGCCATTTTCGCCAGCGCCTAGGCATGCATGCTGGCCTCCTACGTCCCGTGACTGAGGTGCAGGACTCTTCCCATGGAGGTGCCCGGGCTCATCGGCGTGGTGACGCTGCTCGTCGCGCACAACCTAGGAAGAGCGTGTCGTGGGCGCTGGTGTAGGCGTCTTGGAAGTCACCGCGCCGCCTATGGGTGGCACGACACCGCCCTTGGAGGGCCCCGCGCCACCTGCGGGACCCCGGCTCCGTCTTTGGATTTGGCGGTGTGTGGCCCGTCGTCTCGTGCACGAACGATGCCGCTCGCCATGCTTTGACTGCCAGAGCAATGTGGGTGTTCGCGGGCCGCACCTCGGCTTCCGTCTGCGACCGCTCCACCATTCGCCCGCAGTGGTACAGGTCGTTCGGCTCCCAATGAACCGATCACCGTGATCGTCTTCTTCTTGGGAGCCATGGCGATGAAGAACTGCTAAACTAACTGCTAGGCCGGATTTTCACAACTACAGCCCCCTGCCTGCGCGCCAGAGATGTCAGTGGAAATGACACCTATGGAATCATTGGGAACCCTTCTATGGTTGGCGGGTGCGGAGTTGTGCAAAGAGCGGGTCTAGTAGCCAACACAAAGATCGTTTACCCAGGTTTGGGCCGCAAGGATGCGTAATACCCTAGTCCTTCTTTGGTGTATATTTGAGTGTTCTTGAGCTTCCGAACTAGCTACGGTGCGTGCATAGTCCAAAAAATCTGAATCCTCCTCCAGTATGCCTCGGGCCTCCTTTTATAGTCAAAAAGGGGTCACCACAGTGGCACACAGGAGGTGGAAAGGTAAACAGTGTACAAGCTTATCGCCTGTCATTACAGGACAAGGCGCATTAAATGCGCCTCTTAGGTGTGCCGTTGCTTTATTAGGGACGGAAACGAGGCTCGTCCATCCGTCGCCGTTCTGCCTCGCTCCGACGTGCATCCAGGCCAACGAGGCATGCAGCATCACATAAGCTGGCAGGCTGCTGAGATGGCGTGGTGGTAGGGTCTTCACGAAGATCTGCATGCCACCACGCATGTGCTTGACTAGCTGGACTAGGATCCACGTACTGCCACGTGGGTATTTGCCTTAGCTGGTGGGCCGGCCACTGAGCTGGGGCGACGATGGGGCGGCAAGGGCTTACCACGGTCTTTGATACGTCCATTTTGCATCATGCTTTCATATCGATATTTATTGCATTATGGGCTGTTATTACACATTATGTCACAATACTTATGCCTTTTCTCTCTTATTTTACAAGGTTTACATGAAGAGGGGGAATGCCGATAGCTGGAATTCTGGGCTGGAAAAGGATCAAATATTAGAGACCTATTCTGCACATCTCCAAAAGTCCTGAAACTCCACGGGAATTATTTTCAGAATATATAAAAAATATTGGGCGAAAGAAGTACCAGAGGGGGGCCAGCCACCGTCCACGAGGGTGGGGGCGCGCCCTACCCCCCTGAGCGTGCCCCCTGCCTCGTGGGCCCCATGGTGGCCCTAAGTTGCCCATCTTTGGCTATATGGAGTCTTTCGTCGAGGAAAAAATCATAAGCAAGCTCACCGGACGAAACTCCGCCGCCACGAGGCGGAACCAATCTAGGGCTCCGCGGAGCTGTTTTGCCGGGGAAACTTCCCTCCCGGAGGGGGAAATCATCACCATCGTCATAACCAACGATCCTCTCATCGGGAGGGGGTCAATTTCCATCAACATCTTCACCAGCACCATCTCCTCTCAAACCCTAGTTCATCTCATGTATCCAATCTTTGTATCCAAACCTCAGATTGGTACCTGTGGGTTGATAGTAGTGTTGATTACTCCTTGTAGTTGATGCTAGTTGGTTTACTTGGTGGAAGATCATATGTTCAGATCCATTATGAATATTAATACCCCTCTGATTATGAACATGAATATGATTTGTGAGTAGTTACGTTTGTTCCTGAGGACATGGGAGAAGTCTTGCAATAAGTAGTCATGTGAATTTGGTATTCGTTCGATATTTTGATGAGATGTATGTTGTCACCCCTCTAGTGGTGTCATGTGAACGTCGACTACATTACACTTCACCATTATTTGGGCCTAGAGGGAGGCATTGGGAAGTAATAAGTAGATGATGGGTTGCTAGAGTGACAGAAGCTTAAACCCTAGTTTATGAGTTGCTTCGTAAGGGGCTGATTTGGATCCATATGTTTCATGCTATGGTTAGGTTTACCTTAATACTTCTGTTGTAGTTGCATATGCTTGCAATAGGGGTTAATCATAAGTGGGATGCTTGTCCCAGTAAGGGCAGTACCCAAGCACTGGTCCACCCACATATCAAATTATCAAAGTATCGAACGCGAATCATATGAGCGTGATGAAAACTAGCTTGATGATAATTCCCATGTGTCCTCGGGAGAGCTTTCCTTTATATAAGAATTTGTCCGGGCTTGTCCTTTGCTACAAAAAGGATTGGGCCATCTTGCTGCACCTTATTTACTTTTGTTACTTGCTACCCGTTACAAATTACCTTATCACAAAACTATCTGTTACTAATAATTTCAGTGCTTGCAGAGAATACCTTCCTAAAAAACCGCTTATCATTTCCTTCTGCTCCTCATTGGGTTCGACACTCTTACTTATAAAAAAGGCTACGATAGATCCCCTACACTTGTGGGTCATCAGTCTTGCGTATATTCCTGGCAAGGGTCTTGCCGGGGTCTTGTGATCGCCCTCAGCAAGAGTCTTGCCGGGGCCATGCGAGTGTTTTTGGCAAGGAGCCTTGTCGGGGCCTCAGGGGCATCCTCGGCAAGGGGACTTGTGATTGTCTTGTCTTCTGGTAATCGTCTAGTTTGTAGGCTCTTTGTCTTCACAAAGATTTGTATGTCGTCATGGAGGTGCCTCCCGAGCCTTGGTTCCAATGTGGTTGATGGTGTTGGAACCCTTGGGCTCAAGGGTGGCGCGCTCTGCTGGCATTGGGTAAGTTGCCCCGGCAAGGCTCTTGCCGGGGCTGCGGAGGCCGCCCCAGAAAGGCTCTTGCCGGGGGAGTCCACCTCGCCCTCTTGCTCTTCGTGTCTCTGGTCTTGGCGTTGTTCTTGTTGTCTTGTGCTTTTGCTTCCTCTGCCCCGCTAGGTATGGCCACAGGCGTGGCTCTAACTTCCCGCGCACAAGTAAAGGGGTACAAAAGAGAGCCCCTACTTTTGTGCACCGACACACTCTAGCATCTATCAAGCAATTGGCGATGACTAGCTAGGTCATCTATATATGAGTATGTTGACTTAGGAGTCAAATGAGAACACTTGATCATAGGTCATATGCATCGTTTAAGCATAAGTGGGGTTACCACTTTTACATAAAGCATTGTTGTGTTCACACCATTAGAGTTGCTTTAGCTCAATATTTTAGAGTAAAGCTCCCCTAGATGTGATATCCCCCCTAAGAGGGATGAACTAACCTTGGGTTTTTTCGATGATGACTTCATGTAGTTGTGGATGCTCAAAGTTGATGTAGATCATTTGGAGCAATCCATTGGAGTGAGTTGCACTTCCAATACCTACACGGGTTAGTCCCACAAGGAACAAACAAGGATATCCATAGACATAGAGTGATGTTCACACAAGATGATGTCCATGAAAGCATTAGGTTACCTTGTCCCTTGTCTTATGAACAAGAGGGTTTGTGACTCCTTGAACTAGTGCAAGTTGTGGAAGTTGTTTGCACTTGTCCTTGCCAAGATGATATGAGTGAAGTATGTTGGCGGAGTCACCCTCAAGAACTCTCTAGTTCTTCTTCTTCGGGATCCATGTCATCTTGATGGGAATCCTTGGAGTTGTAGTCGTACTTGATGAAGTGGAACTTGATGTAGTCTTGGGAACCCACTTGACCAATGCATTGGGAGCTTCTTCAAATGCATCAATCTCCTCTTTAAGCCTGTCCTTGACCTTTTGCTTGTGGTCTTGTGCTGGAAGATCATCTTGAGCTTGTGTCCCTTGGAAAGAAGTAGGGTCATACTTCTCTTGTTGAGGAACAAACTTCGTCTTGGGGTATTGATCTTCTTCCCACTCAACTCCATTGGCATTGAACTTTCGTTCAAAACCAACACCTTGATTCTTCCGGTGCTTTCCTTGCTTGCGTACAATTTCCTCAAGTTGCTTACTTCCGGCAAGGCTCTTGTAAACACCTTTCTCTATAATTCCCTTCAATAAGCTATTTTCTTTCTCAAGTGTAACTTGGCTAAGAGAATCATCCGGACTACGGCACAGGATGTCAATCTTTGCGGACGACGTCATGGTATTTCTTAAACCATGCATGATGGACTTGCGAGCGTGCTCACTCATTCTGGAGATTTTCGCTACTGCCTCGGGCCTTGAGGCCAACTTGCGCAAGAGTGCTGCGTTACCGATCAGGTGCACGCAAGACCAAATGGAGGTGGTGGTTGGTACCCTTGGCTTCTCACTTGGGAGATTCCCGATAAGATATCTTGGGCTGCCATTGACCATACGTCGGCAATCGGCAGCCCAGCTTCAGGGGCTGGTGGACCACATTGCGGCATGCCTACCCACTTGGAGATCTTCATCACTGCCGAAGAGTGGAAGGCTACTCCTTGTCAAGTCGGTGCTATCGTCAATTCCAATACATGCGATGCTAGCAGTGGAGCTCCCATCCAAGATAATCAAGGCCATCAACAAAATTCTGTGAGGTTTTTAATGGTGTGTGAAAGCGGTGGCGAATGGAGGAAACTGTTCCGTTGCATGGCCGGCTGTTTGTGTCGCCAAGTGGGCAGGTGGCCTTGGGATTCTAGACCTTAAGTGGATGAACATCGCCATGCAAGCCAGATGGCCGTGGCTCGCTCGAACAGATAACTCGAGACCATGGAGTGAGTTCATCATATCGGTGCCAAAAGCAGCTAGGCAGCTATGCAACGCGACGATGCACATGACGGTCGGAGATGGTAGACAAGCTTTGTTCTAGTAGGACAGGTGGCTGGAAGGATTTAGGATCGAGGAAGTTGCACCTGCCATCTACTCCAGGATTCCGAAACACGTTCGTCGGCAACTCCACATCAACGAGGCATCAGCGAATGGCGCATGGGCGAAGTACGTTGGTCCGAGTATGGAGGGGTTGGTGCTCCTCCAGTTTATGGCACTGTGGGAGCGAGTCCAAGGATTTCAACTCTAGGAGGGAGTACACGACCGGATCGTGTGGGCATGGGAGAGGAACGGGATCTACTCTGCTAGCTCGGCTTACGCGGCGAAGTTCTCAGGCAGGGAGGTGGTCCTGACGGCAGCAACAACGTGGAAGAATCGGGCCCCCCTTTAGTGCCGCTTTTTCACTTGGCTCACGGTGCGCAACCGCTGTTGGACCTCGGATTGTTTGGCCAGGAGGGGGTTGCCACATCAGGAGGCTTGCTCGCTTTGCAACCAGGAGGATGAAACGATGAACCACATCATGCTTCAGTGCGCCTTCTCCCGGTCCTTTTGGCTGCAGATTTGCACGGCACTGGGCAAGCTGGAGTGGACGCCAACGCAGGACGACACGCTACCATCATGGCTGGTGAACAAAGGAGGGGACGGCGTGCCGGCGAGGGACTCGCGGACCATCATCATCCTTTCCCTTTGGGAGCTCTGGAAACATCGGAATGGGATCATGTTTGACGGCGACTCCCCGTCGCTTAATAGACTCTTTGGTAGGATCCTTTCGGAGGGTAGGGCTTGGAAGACGGCCGACATCATACGGTCGGACTTGGAACCCTTCTTTAGGTGGATACATAGGTGGGTAGGAGGTGAGGTGTAGTATGTACCCTACATGCGGTGGAGTGGGTGTGTTGTAACACCCTCGGCGGAGGGCTCTTGTACCCCTTTTCTCTCTCTTTAATGCAATATACGCATGCTATGCGTATTCGAGGAAAAAACTTGGCTAAGAGAATCGTTAGTGGAATCAAGATAACTACTAGAAGCAACAATATTGGATTTAACATGATTATTGTTACTACTAGAAGAAGAATCTTTCTTACTCTTGTTGCTAGAATTTACTTGTGGCATGTAAGTAGACAAGAGTAAACACTTGGCAATGTAAGAAGAACTTTTCTTGCGAAGATCATCATTGATTGCTTTTAAAAACCCAAGCTCTTGCTCAAGGTTGAGCTTTTCAAATCATAACTTTTCATGAGTCCTTAAAAGTTCTCGATGATCTTCCAAGGTAGTTTCATGAGCTAACTTAGAGTGTTTAGTTCTTTAGTTAGACGCTCAATCTCCTTCTTATCATCATCATTCATTTTATCTTGATTAGCATGATTAATAGCAATTTCATCATAGTTTTCATCACTAGAGTTGTCAACAAGTAAATCATCATCACCTACCAAATCATCTTCATCACTATTGAAATCAACATACTCGGGGTGTGATACCTTTGGGCCTTTAGCCATGAAGCATCTTCCAATTCCTTCATTTGGTGAGTCAAATATGTCATAGGAGTTGGTTGACACAAGTTCTAGACCGGCAACACCTTCATCTTGAGTATATTCGGAGTCGGAGTGATAAGTTCTCTCTGAGTGATTGTCAGAGTCGGAACCAGATGCCCATTCATGAACATGAGCTTGATGCCTTTGTTTTGTATAGCTCCTAGATGACTTGTCCTTCCTTTGTGAATCCTTGCTTCTACGAGAGGTTCTTCGTTCATAACGATCATCTCTACTCCTCTCTCTTGGAGGTGATTCTTCTCTTCTACTTCTCCTTTTGGGTGAATCTTCTCTTCTTTTGTAGGGAGTCGTACACTCATTGGAGTAGTGCCTGGTTCTTCCATAATTATAGCAATTACGCTCACGACTCGAAGATCTTTTGTCATTGTAGGACCTTCACTAGGAACTTCTTTCCTTGCTTCTACTCTTGTAGAACTTGTTGAAGTTCTTCACCATTAGGCTCAAATCCTCATTGAAGGTTTGTTTGTCACTTGATGATGTAGGAGCATCACATGAGGCTTTGTAAGCACCACTTGACTTGTTGTGAAGCTCTTCCTTATCCTTGAGTGACATCTCATGAGCAACAATTCTTCCAATCACTTCCATTGGCTTGAGATCTTTGTAATTTGGCATCATTTGGATCAATGTGCACACGGTATCATATTTTCCATCCAAGGCTCTTAGGATCTTCTTCATGATGAATCTATCGGTCATCTCTTCACTTCCTACAATCTCATTTGTGATGAGAGCAAGCCTAGAGTACATTTCAGCGACACCTTCACCATCCTTCATTTTGAACTTGTCAAGCTGACTTTGAAGCACATCCAATTTGGATTCCTTGACGGAGTCGGTACCTTCGTGCATATCAATCAAAGTATCCCAAATTTCCTTTGCATTCTCAAGACGACTGATTTTGTTGAATTCCTCGGGGCACAATCCGTTGAAGAGGATATCGCAATCTTGAGCGTTGTATTGCATCATCTTCAATTCTTCCGCGGTAGCTTCACGGTTCGATTCTCTCCCATCAAAGAATTCACCTTGCAAGATAATACACACAATAGCCCAAACGGTGGGGTTATGTAACACCCTCGACGCGACTATAGCTCCCACGTGTCGAGGCACGACTTAGAGACATAATCGCATTGAAGGCATATGTCGCAAGTTAGGCAATCTTCACAACATCCCATGTAATATGATAATAAAAGGGGAGATAACATAGTTGGCTTACACTCGCCACGTCAATCAAGTACATAAATAAGATTACATCATCCAAACACTCATGGCCCGACTACGGCGCCAAAATAAAAGAGAACCCAACATGCGACACGGTCCCAATCACCCCCAACTGGGCACCACTACTGATCATCGGGAAAGGAAACATAGTATCGTTGAGAGTCTTCGTCGAACTCCCACTTGAGCTCATACGCGTCTCCTGGAGCAGAATCATCGGGCCCTGCATCTGGTGTAATAGTAATCTATGAGCCACAGGGACTCAGCAATCTCGCACCCTCGCGATCAAGACTATTCAAGCTTATAGGTAAGGCAAGGGTAAAATACAAGTGGAGCTGCAGCAAGCGACTAGCAAGTATGGTGGCTAACTTATTCGCAAAAGAGAGCGAGAAGAGGAGGCAAAACACGAGCGAGAAGCTAGAGAACAACATGCGCAAACATTACTCCAACACCGTGTCCACTTCCCGGACTCCGCCGAGAAGAGGCCATCACGGTAACACACTCAGTTGATTCATTTTGAATTAATTAAGGTTCAAGTTATCTACAACCGGACATTAACAAATTCCCATCTGCCCATAACCGCGGGCACGGCTTTCGAAAGTTCAAATCCCTGCAGGGGAGTCCCAACTTAGCCCATGACAAGCTCTCACAGTCAACGAAGGAATAGACCTCCTCCCAAGACGTTCCGATCAGACTCGGTATCTCGGTAATTCAAGACACTTCGACAAGTTAAAACAAGACCAGCAACACCGCCCGAATGTGCCGACAAATCCCGATAGGAGCTGCACATATCTCGTTCTTAGGGCACACTCAGATAGGTCAGGCTACGAGTAAAACCAACCCTCAAGTTTCCCCGAGGTGGCCCCGCAGGCTGCCCGGTTCGGACCAACACTCAGAGGGAGCACTGGCCCGGGGGGGCTAAAATAAGATGACCCTTGGGCTTCGGCAACCCAAGGGAAAAAGAGGCTAGGTGGCGAATGGTAAAACCAAGGTTGGGCATTGCTGGAAAAGCTTTAAACAAGGCGAACTATCAAGGGGTTCCCATTATAACCCAATCGCGTAAGGAACGCAAAATCCGGGAACATAACACCGATATGACGGAAACTAGGGCGGCAAGAGTGGAACAAAACACTAGGCGAGAGGCCGAGACTTCCACCCTTTACCAAGTATATAGATGCATTAAGATAACATAGCAATATAATGATATCCCAACAAGTAAATAAAAGATGTTCCAACAAGGAACGGCCTCCAATCTTCACCTGCAACTAGCAACGCTATAAGAGGGGCTGAGCAAAGCGGTAACATAGCCAATCAACGGTTTGCTAGGACAATGGTGGGTTAGAGGTTTGACATGGCAATTTGGGAGGCTTGCAAGCAAGTGGTAGGCATCGTAGCAATGGCATAGCAAAAGAGCGAGCAGACTAGCATAGCAAAGATAGTAGTGATTTCGAGGGTATGATCATCTTGCCTACACAGTTGTCAGAGTTGACTGGATCCTCAAGAGCAAACTCAACAGGCTCCTCGTTAGCGAACTCGTCACCCGGCTCTACCCAAACAAGACAAACAAGCAACAAGGATACAATCAACCACGTGCAAACTCAAACAACACGATGAAAAGATGATATGTTATGCGGGATGCGATGCGGGATGCAAAATGCAAGATATGACAGGAAATTCATGAACCTGGCCTCAACTTGGAAATCCAAGTGTGCCACTGGAAAGATGAGTTGAAATCGCTTGGAAACGATATAAAGAACACCAGAATCGGAGTTACGGTTTGGAAATGGCAAGCGATTCAAAAATGACACCGGACTGCGATTTACAGCAAGTAGGCATCTAAATGCAATGATATGAACATGCTACAGCACCCAAACATGGCAACAAAATACATGGCAGGGAATCATTCAAGATGATTAACAAAATTCTAGCACTGAGCTACAGCCAATTCATCCATTAACAGGTTCAAACTAGCATGGCAAAAATGCAAATGACAAACAGATCTCAGACTTTGTGAAATTAACACTTGTCTGGAATTTCAGATCATATAGCCCTCTTCGGAGCAACAAAACAACATGCTACAGGACCTGAACATGACAAAGAAAGACATGGCATGGAGCTACTCAACAAGCTTAACAAAAGTCCCTTAGTGACCTTGAGCCAAAAGGGATCACAAAATATACTAACAAGCACACGAACATAGCAAAAACATAATCAGTTTTCAGACTTAGTGAAAACTGGGACATGCTGAAACATAACTCACGAAGGCATGTTTACGAGATCGATGCACTCACCATGGTGCAAGTCATGGAAATACAAGCATACATACCTTAAGAAAGCACAAAATGGAAGCTATACATGGCAATAACAATGGCATAGCATGCACGGATCAACTACAATAACATCGGCAAAATCGCAAACAAGTTGACGATCTGCCCAGATTTGCAACGGAGCAAAAGTAGAGCTCGATTGACTCAAGCTAGGGTGCTCCACAAATGCAAAAAAAGACATGGATGGATAGAGCACTACAATATTAACAAAACTCCCTTACTGATCATCCTCAAAAGAGGCACGGATCGCTAGGAAACAACATGAACATAAGGCATCGTGAACTAAACATGAACATAAGTCCCTGAAAACAGAATTAACAAGTGCACCACTTTGCAAGCTTGCACAAGTCACCACACACATCCTAAAAATACATGGGTTGCATCTCTGGAAAGAGGACAAAACCCTTAACAAAACATATGAAGAACTCACGGGCATATCATGCACACAATAATCATGGCAAAAATGACAAAAGTGCTAAACGGAGTAGCAGATCTGACAATTAACTCAAGTAGCCCTCTTCTAATAGCATTTCGGGCATCAAGATGAGCTCAAATTAAAATGATGCAATGGAATGAAATGATGTACTCTCTGACATGAACATTTTGATATGCTATATGTATGAATCGGAGCTACGGATGCAAAGTTACGGGGCCTCGAACAGAGCAACTTGGATCAGGAATTCTGGGACTTAGTGAAATTATACCCTCTGGAAACTGGACGGGGTGATGCGGGACGAGGAGATCCGGGTGGAGACGACGACGTCTGGATCGGGGAGTGGGTGGATCTGATCCCACTCCTGGATCGGATCCGGCCCGGGGCTCCAGCGAGGCGAGGTCTCCGGCGAGCGGCGGGGGCAGTGGTGCACGGCAAACGGCGGCGAGGCGGAGGCAGGCGATGCGGGCGGCGCCGACGATGAGCTAGGGCGGCGCAGCGGAGGAGTGTGGCGGCCGGGGCGAAGGTGCAGTGAGGCGGCGGCATTCCGGTGGGCGCAGGCGGCCGGAGGCAGGAGGCGGCGCGGGGAGCGCGGCGGGGTTCCGGCGAGGCGGCGGCCGCCGGCGTGGAGGCGGCTCGAGGCGGCGAGGCGGAGTGGATCGGGCGGCGCGGCAGGGTGACGCGCGGGCCGCGCGGGCTGGCTGCGGGCCTGCGGGCCGGCGGCGAACTGGGGACCTGCAGCGCCACGTGGCGGCACCGGGTTGGATGGCGGGGCGGCGGACGTGTCCGGTTGCGGCCGGACGTGTCCGATGCGCGCGAGGTGGGTGGATCTAGGGTTTCGTCCGGGGAAGGAGAAGGAGATTTTTGGGGGGCCTTTAAATAGGCATAGGAGGAGCTAGGAGAGTCCAAATGAGGTGCGGTTTTCGGCCACGCGATCGTGATCGAACGCTCTAGGACATGGAGAAGAGTTTGGTGGGTTTTGGGCCAAATTGGAGGGGTGTTGGGCTGCAACACACACGAGGCCTTTTCGGTCCCTCGGTTAACCGTTGGAGTATCAAACGAAGTCCAAATGGTACGAAACTTGACAGGCGGTCTACCGGTAGTAAACCAAGGCCGCTTGGCAAGTCTCGGTCCAATCCGGAAATGTTTAATCCCCACACACGAAAGAAAGCTAGAAATGACCACCGGAGAAGAACGAAGCGCCGGAATGCAAAACGGACAACGGGGAAAATGCTCGAATGCATGAGACGAACACGTATGCAAATGCAATGCACATGATGACATGATATGAGATGCACGACAACGACAACAACACACGGGGACAAAAACCGAACCCGAGAAAATAAAATAACTTAACGCCGGAAATGGCAAGAGTTGGAGTACAAAAAGGGAAAGTTACATCCGGGGTGTTACAGGTTATGTCCAAGAATATGAATTTTCATCTTATGCTTCCAACTAGCAAAATTAGTACCATCAAAGTAAGGACCTCTATGGTGATAATTTCCCTCGCTAGACGTCATACTCTCCTAGGTTGTGAAACCAAGGCTGTGATCACCAAAGCTATGGAAATCAAGGCAAATGGAGACCAAAGCTCTGGTACCACTTGTAGGATCGAAAGTATGTCTAGAAGGGGGGTGATTAGACTACTTGACCAAATAAAAATCTATCCTTTTTCCCAATTTTAAGTCTTGGCAGATTTTAGCAACTTACACAAGTCAAGCAATCAACCTACACATGCAAGTCTAAGAGTATAGCAGCGGAATGTAAAACATTTGCATATGAAGGTAAAGGGAGGAGTTTGGACGGAGCAAATGCAATGTAGACATGGAGATTTTTGGCGTGGTTCCGATAGGTGGTGCTATCGTACATCCACGTTGATGGAGACTTCAACCCACGAAGGGTAACGGTTGCGCGATGTTGGGGAACGCAGCATTTCAAAAAAAATCCTACGATCACGCAAGATCTATCCATGAAGATGCATAGCAACGAGAGGGGAAGAGTATGTATACGTACCCTCGTAGACCGAAAGCACCGAACGTCTTCGTGATCCAACCGATCAAGTACCGAACGCACGACAACTCCACGATCTGCACACATTCAGCTCGGTGACATCCCTCGAACTCTAGGTCCAGCTGAGGCCGAGGGAGAGTTTTGTCAGCATGACGGCGTGGTGATGGTGATGATGAAGTTACCGACGTAGGGCTTCACCTAAGCACTACTACAATATGACCGAGGTGGAAATCTGTGGAGGGGGGCACCGCACATGGCTAAGAGATCAACTTGTGTATTTATGGGGTGCCCCCTTCCCCCGTATATAAAAGAGTGGAGGAGGGGAGGGCCGGCCTCCTATGGCGCGCCCCAAGGGGGGATTCCTAATCCTTGTAGGAGTAGGTTTCCCCCCCTTCCCTAGTTGGAGTAGGAGAAGAAGGAAGAGGGAGAGGGAGAGAAGGAAAGGGGGGGCCAGCCCCCTTCCCAATTCGGATTGGGCATGGGGGACGCGCGCCTCCCACTTGGCCGCCTCCTCCTCTCCCCCACCATGGCCCATTAAGGCCCATTAACTCCCCGGGGGGTTCCGGTAACCTCCCGGTACTCCGAAAAATGCCCGAACCTATCTGAAACCTTTCCGGTGTCCAAGCATAGCCTTCCAATATATCAATCTTTATGTCTTGACCATTTCAAGACTCCTTGTCATGTCCGTGATCACATCCGAGACTCCGAACTATCTTCAGTACATCAAATGACATAACTCATAATACATATCATCATCTAACATTAAGCGTGCAGACTCTACGGGTTCGAGAACCTTGTAGACATGACCGAGACACATCTCCGGTCAATAACCAATAGCGGAACCTGGATGCTCATATTGGCTCCTACATATTCTATGAAGATCTTTATCGGTCAAACCGCATAACAATATACGTTGTTCCCTTTGTCATTGATGTGTTACTTGCCCGAGATTCGATCATCGGTATCATCATACCTAGGTCAATATCATCACCGGAAAGTCTCTTTACTCGTTCTGTAATGCATCATCCCACAACTAGCTCATTAGTCACATTGCTTGCAAGGCTTATAGTGATGTGCATTACCGAGAGGGCCCAGAGATACCTCTCCGACAATCGGAGTGACAAATCCTAATCACGATCTATGCCAACTCAACAAACACCATCGAAGACACCTGTAGAGCATCTTTATAATCACCCAGTTACGTTGTGACATTTGATAGCACACTAAGTGTTCCTCCGGTATTCGGGAGTTGCATAATCTCATAGTCATAGGAACATGTATAAGTCATGAAGAAAGCAATAGCAATAAACTAAACGATCATAGTGCTAAGCTAACAGATGGGTCTAGTCCATCACATCATTTTCTAATGATGTGATCCCGTTCATCAAATAACAACACATGTCCATGGCTAGGAAACTTAACCATCTTTGATTAACGAGCTAGTCAAGTGGAAGCATACTAGGGACACTTTGTTTGTCTATGTATTCACACATGTACTAAGTTTTCGGTTAATACAATTCTAGCATGAATAATAAACATTTATCATGATATAAGGAAATATAAATAACAACTTTATTATTGCCTCTAGGGCATATTTCCTTCAGACTCCCACTTGCACTAGAGTCAATAATCTAGTTCACATCGCTATGTGATTAACACCCAAAGAGTGATCATGTTTTGCTTGTGAGAGAAGTTTAGTCTACGGGTCTACAACATTCAGATCCGTATGTATTTTGCAAATTTCTATGTCTACAATACTCTGCACGGAGCTACTCTAACTAATTACTCCCACTTTCAATATGTATCTAGATCGAGAGTTAGAGTCATCTGGATCAGTGTCAAAGCTTGCATCGGCGTAACTCTTTATGACGAACTCTTTATCACCTTCATAACCGAGAAATATCTCCTTATTCCACTAAGGATAATTTTGACCGTTGTCCAGTGATCCACTCCTGGATCACTATTGTACCCTCTGTTGACACCAGATTTTGGCACGGTCAAGAACTTAATTAATATGGCCTCAAATTGAGAAGTGATCTACATAAAAAAGTTTCGTATTGTCGATATGAACATCTTCGAAGTTTGGGCCATCGCCATCCGATCTCACCTCGAAGGCCGAAGTTGTGTTTGAAATACTGAGATTTTGTATTCAGAACAATATTCGGCTGATTATGCCCCCAAGACTGTCTCGTATGGAAAAATGATATACACGGATTGTCTTCGTCTCGTCGAAACGATTGATTTTGATATAAAAATCGTTCCAACCGGAATAAGTATGCAAAAGTTAGAGCCATCGGAATGCAGCTATGTCAGGAGGCATAAAGTGGCGCGCCCCACAAGACACCCTGTCTGATGGGTAGCGCAAATAATAGCCTGTTTTACGCGAGCGATTTGACCTTCAAGATACCTCTAATCAAAAAATGTTCAACATGAAAGTTGTTCGTCTCATCGAAACTATCAAGATTTCTTTTGAACTCGTTTCCATCCGAGGTAGTTTGCCACCACAAAAAAGACCCACAAGGTACAGACAGTTTAAACCAAACAGTTTTGGAAAATTCGGACAAAACAAATCCGAATTTGACTAGGGTTTTGGACGTGAATCCAAGCCTTTTCCTTGCACGGGAAGTCCAGCCGCCTCTTACATACCTAAGGGGTGACGGCCGATTGAACAACACACAATCGAACAAATCATCTACCACTTTTTATCTTTTATCTTTTCTCCTTAACCCTAGTTCTTCTTCTTCCTCGTTCTTCGTTTGTTCTCCTTGTTGCAGGGCGACGAACCTCGAGGCCCTAGGGGCGAACAGGTCGACCTAGGGCAGCCCATAGCCGCCGCGCGCCCTGACGGGGTCTGAGGGAGTCCTGGATTAGGGGGTCTCCGGACAGCCGGACTATATCCTTTGGCCGGACTGTTGGACTATGAAGATACAAAATTGAAGACTCCGTCTCATGTCCGGATGGGACTCTACTTGGCGTGGAAGGCAAGCTAGGCAGTACGGATATGGATATCTCCTTCTTTGTAACCGACCTTGTGTAACCCTAACCCCCTCCGATGTCTATATAAACCGGAAGGTTTTAGTCCGTAGGACAACATACAATCATACCATAGGCTAGCTTCTAGGGTTTAGCCTCTCCGATCTCGTGGTAGATCAACTCTTGTAATACTCGTATCATCAAGAATAAATCAAGCAGGACGTAGGGTTTTACCTCCATTAAGAGGGCCCGAACCTGGGTAAAACATCGTGTCCCCTGCCTCCTGTTACCATCCGCCTTAGACGCATAGTTCGGGACCCCCTACCCGAGATCCGCCGGTTTTGACACCGACAGGGTCCCTCCCGGATGTGTGGGGTTTCGGGTCCTCAAAAGCACCCGCCAGATTGCTTGCGTACCGCACTTCCGAATGGGTCTCCTTCGACGTGAGCTACGGTGCATCACCCCCGGCGTCGAGGGTACATGGTGACGTGTTCATGTGCGAACACACTTTTTGGCGACTCCGCTGGGGACGAAGCTTTGAACGGTCTCCATCCCATTCTTGCTATGAAGAGATCGTCATCTAGGGTTTGTGATCTACAAAGGTAATATGAATACCCAATCCACTTATGTAGATGCAAATAATGCATTTGTTGTTGCTAGATCGTCTAATGAGCATAATGTATCGGCTAGCCCTAGTTTTACCAATCATGCATCTAATTATGTGCAACAGCCGATTCAGAATAATCTTCATGCTTCAACTTCATATAATTTTAGCAACATGCAACATATGTATCCCAATTCTCATGCATCGGCAACCCCACAAATCTATATGCCGATGAACAACATGATGAGTTCAGTTAATCAAGTTGAAACTGTCGGATTTCGGGTTCCGACAGACCCTTGAGGTTTGAACACTGGGGTGCGCGCGGAGATTTCGCCTCCTACCTACCTCCACCCCTCCACCTCGCTAAGATCTAAGCTATGGAAAGAACAACACGAGAGACACAGGGTTTATACTGGTTCGGGCCACCGTTGTGGTGTAATACCCTACTCCAGTGTGTGGCGTGGTGGATTGCCTCTTGGGCTGATGATGAAGAACAATACAAGGAAGAACGGCCTCATGAGGGTCTGTTCTTGGATGGGGGGACGAACTGCTAGGAGGAGTTCAGACACCCTTCTCTCTCTCGGATTTTGATCCCCCTTCCTACTATGGTGGCTAGTCCTATTTATAGAGGCCCTGGTCCTCTTCCCAAATATCGAGCGGGAAGGAGGCCAATAATGGCGGGCTAATTTGAAGGGGGGCAGCTAGTACCAGCTATCCTGACAAAAGTAGTCTTCGCCTGCACAAAGCTCTGGTGGTGACGCCATCTTGGGATCCACAATGACCTCCGTCTTGCGGTCCTCCTGGTCTTGGTCTTGTTGCACCGAAATGGCAACCTTTGCCTAATGCCTCGGTACTCCGCGGCTGCGCTTGCTCCCTTTGCACCAAAGAGGAAAGGAGGACACTGCGCGGGCTGGCGCCCGCCTAGCGCCCTTGGTCGTCATGGCTTGCGTCACGGGCACCTCATGAGGTACCCCGCCTTGATCTCTCCGCCTCCTCGCGAGCCAGCCTAATGAGGCCGTGCCTGAGGAAGCTCTGTGTCGTCTGCCCCGTGAGGCTTGGCCCCTCGCGAGGGTCTTGGGTCTGTGTTGATGAAGATGGGCCGTGCTGGTCCCCCCCTTTGAGCCACGCCGCAGGCCGCAGGCAGGCAAGTCTGGGGACCCCCATTCCCAGAACACCGACAGTAGCCCCCGGGCCCAAGGCGCGCCCGGACTTGGCCGTGCAGGGAGGCGGAAGGGCAAGAGCAAAGCGCCGCGGGCCCTAACAGCCTCCACTTCCCCATGGCGCCTCGGCAACTGCACGGATTGGACAAGTCCCTGCATGAAAAGCGGGTCATGATTACCTGCGATCGTGGGGGCCGACGGTTGGCCCTCGCCGGCTATAAGTGCGGATCGACGCGCACCCTTCCAGTTCATCCCCCCTTGCTTCTCCTCCTTCTTCATGGCCCCGTTGAGGAGGTTCTCGGCCGTAGAGAAGGGGAAGGCTCGCCGGGTTGAGCCTGCCTCTCCCCCGCCCAAGCGCGGCCGGGGGCGCCCTCGCAAACATCCTGTGACCACCACGGCAGCTCCCCGCGGCCGTGGAGACGAATTCCAGCACGGCGACGGGCGGATTGCTGCGGTCGGGGGGGACGCTCCGGTCGCGCGCCCCCCTAGGCCATGGTTTTGCGCTCAGAGGTGCTGTCGGAGTTTGTTGTGTGGTCAGCGGAGCCGACTAGCACCCGGCTTGCACTTCCTCGCTTCCTCCTCGGCGAGCTCCCGGCCGGTGCCCCGGGCGGCCTCTGGCTCCAGGCCGACAGCTGCTGCAGTCGGGCCTCATGGGTTTCACTGGAGGTCTCCGTAGTCGGGAGCCTGGCCCTTGCCCGCGGTTGGCAGACGTTTGCCCGCGCGCGTGGCCTGAGCCGTCGGTGCACCCTGCACTTCAAGTTTGACGGTGATGCCACCCTCTACGTGAGGGTGTTTGGGGAAGATGGTCGTCGCGTAGAGTGCTGCCCCGAGGACGACGACCGTGGCCGGGAACCCAGCTCCGGCGATGATGGAGAGGACAGCGCTCGCGTGACTGGCGGCGCTCAGGGTTCCCCAAGCTTCTCCGGTTCTTCTTCAGGCGGCGACTCTTCTAGCAGTGGCCGCGGTCAGCCTCCACGCCGTCGTATCTACTTGGGAGGTGGTAGCGTGTCCGCCCGCCGTCGGGCCCCGGTGAAATGCGAGAGGGAGTCTGCCTGAGCCCCGGAGGCAGCTCGAGTCTTCCCTGCAGGCCGGTGTGAGGCGAGCTGCGCCTGATTTGTTCTTTCTTTTCCTTTTTCCTGCGTAAAAAGACAGTAGTGTGGATCCCCGCGGGGGCGTGTTTGGGTTATTGCTGTTAATCATCGTTTTGCTTCCGTTATCATGCCTTCCGGCTACATGCCCACGTGTGGATAGTTCATGGCCCCAGCCGTGGGCGGGCGACCGACCCTGGCCCTGTGTTCGTGTCGCGGTGCCCGTGGGGCATGGACTGGAGGGGTGCTCCTATAATGGACCCAGGTCGCGAAACCTTTGAACGACTAGGACAGGAACACTCGCGAGGGCGCTCGGCTGCCCCCCCCCCTTGCGAGGCCTTGCATAAGAGAAGTCGAGGCAGGAGAGTGAAAAGTCGAAGAACCACAAGCCAAAGACGGCAACAGCTTCAATAAAACTTCGAATGAGCATGGACAAGCCAACTGCGGAAAGCAAATGAAAAAGCCGCGTCCGGCACCTAATCTAGTCTTCGACGTCTTCTCACCAGCGCGGAGCTAAGTGTTGCCACTGGGCATGGGAGGGAGCCCCAGGGCCTGAGGCCGGCGCTCCTGAGACTCCGGGGCGTGTACAGCCCCAACTCATTATTATGTTAGAGTGTCACGGGCGGCGAGCTTCACAGGCGTTGGCCTTCTTCACAGGCTCCGGGCCTTTTCCAAAATGCGACAGCTTCACAGGCATTCGCCTTCTTCACAGGCTCCGGGCCTTTTCCAAAACGCGATAGCTTCACAGGCATTCGCCTTCTTCACAGGCTCCGGGCCTTTTCCAAAACGCGACAGCTTCACAGGCATTCGCCTTCTTCACAGGCTCTGGGCCTTTTCCAAAACGCGATAGCTTCACAGGCACTTGCCTTCTTCACAGGCTCTGGGCCTTTTCCAAAACGCGACAGCTTCATAGGCATTCGCCTTCTTCATAGGCTCCGGGCCTTTTTAGGGGTAGAACCTCCAGAGGTGCTGGATGTTCCATGCGTTCTGGACCGGCACCCCCTCCTGAGTCTCCAAGCGCGCGGAGCCGGGCCTGGAAACATGAACAACCTTGAACGGGCCCTCCCACATGGGAGAGAGCTTGTGCAATCCCTCCCTGGAGAGAACCCGCTTGAGCACGAGGTCTCCTACCTCGAGAGTTCTGGGGCGGATGTTGCGGCAGTGATATCGCTGCAGTGCTTGTTGGTACATCGCCGCTCACAGCGCGGCTTCTCGGCGATGCTCCTCCCCCAGCACGAGATCCATCCCCCGCATGGCGTCCTGCTGCGCCTCGTCGAACGCCAGGACCCGCACGGAGCGACGTCTGACCTCGTGAGGGAGGACCGCTTCGGCTCCATAGACCAGGAAGAACGGGGTCTCTCCAGTCGGCTTGGTCGCGGTTGTGCGGATGGACCACAACATGGACTGAAGCTCGTCGTACCAACCTCTGCTGCAGGCCTCCAGCTTCTTCTTGAACGTCCTGGTCTTGAGGCCCCTCAGGACCTCTGTGTTGGCTCGCTCGGCCTAGCCGTTGCTTCGGGGGTGCGCCACCGAAGCGTAGCATATCTGCGTTCCAAGGTTAGCACAGTATGTTTTGAAGAGGTTACTGGTGAACTTCGAACCGTTGTCCGTGATGATGCGGTTCGGCACCCCGAACCGGCTCACGATGCCCTTGATGAACTTGACCGCGGAACCCGCGGGAATGGTGCGGACAGCCTCTACTTCAGCCCACTTGGTGAACTTGTCCACGGCGACGTAGAGGTAGCGGTAGCCCCCTGGCACCCGAGGAAACGGTCCCAAGATGTCCAGCCCCCAGACTACGAATGGCCACGAAAGGGGTATAGTCTGCAGGCCTCCTGCTGGCTGATGGATCTGCTTGGCGTGGAACTGGCAGGCCTCACAAGCTTTCACTAGTTCGACGGCGTCATTGAGTGCGGTGGGACAATAAAACCCACTGCAGAACGCCTTGTCGACGAGGGTCCATGATGATGAATGATGTCCACAGTCTCCGCCGTGTATATCTTCCAGCAGTTCCTTCCCTTGCTCCCTGGAGATGCAGTGCAGGGATACATCGTTTGGTCGCTTCCGGTAGAGCTCTCCATCCTTGATGCAGTATGCCGTGGCCTGGCGTGCCACTCTCTCCGCTTCCTCCTCCTTCTCCGGCAGGGTCCCTTGTGTTAAGTAACTCCGGAGCTCCGTGATCCAGCATCCCTCCTGAGGTTCCATCGTTAGGAGCAGGCGTGCTCCTGAGGCCAGGCCACAGGCCGGAGCTCCTGAGGCAGGTGGCTGGGGGAGCTCCTCCCGAGGCTGAGCCGTGTTTGACAATGACGGCAGGGCTGAGGGCTTGGAGAGCCGCTCCTCGAAAACGCCAGGCTCCTGAGGTAACCGCCTGGGCGCCCGTTTGGCGATGTCGTCGGCCTCCTGATTGGTGCCACGGGGCACATGCTGCAACTCCAACCCCCAGAGCTGCTTCTCCATCCTGCGGACCTCCGCAAGGTAGGCTTCCATGTGCTCATCTTTCGGCTCGTACACCTTATTGGAGAAATTGACAAGGAGCTGCGAATCGCCCTTGATGGTGAGGCGTTTCACCCCCAGGGCAGCTGCGGCCTTCAAGCCTGCTATTAAACCTTCATACTCCGCTATGTTGTTGGAGACCTTTTCACCTTGCTGGAAACAGAGCTGCACAGCGTAGTAGAGCTTGTCCTGAGTGGGCGATATAAGCACCGCCCCAGCCCCAGCGCCATGCCTGGAGAACGCCCCATCGAAGTACATGACCCAGCCTTCTGGCGCCTCGCTTCCCAGGGAGAGGGACCGATCCTCGTCGGCCTTGAGTCCTGGTGCCTCCGTCCATTCCACCACAAAATCCGCCAATGCTGCCCCCTTGATGACTCTGGTCGTGCTGAATTCGAGCTGAAACGCTTGCAGTTCTATGTTCCACTCAGCGACCCTTCCAGCTGAGTTAGGGCTCCTGAGCACTCTCTCCAGGGGGTATGATGAGACGAACTTGATGGGGTGGCCCTGAAAATAGTGCCGCAGCTTGCGCGAGGCCACTAGTTGTGCGAGGAGGAGTTTCTGAGGCATGGGGTACCGTGCCCTTGCGTCCCGCAACACCGTGCTGACGAAGTACACTGGGTGCTCAACGAGATTGGGTGCGCTAGTGCTAGTGGCTCCCTTGGGAGACCATGGCGCCTCATGAGGCGATGAGGCCTCCTGAGGCTGGCCATCTGGGAGAGGGGCCTCTTCCGCCTCCGATGCACTCCTCTGCGGCGGCTGATCCTCCTCAGCCATGGTGGTGGTTTCTGCGGGCCTTCCTTGTTGAGGTTGGTGAAGTCGACACACATGCGCTCCTTCCCTCCCTTCTTTGGCACAACGACGGGGTTGGCCAACCAATCCGGGTATCGGACCTCATGAATGACCCCAGCGGCTTCTAATTTGCGGGTCTTTTGGACGATGAAGGCCTGCTTCTCTGTGGACTGCCGCCTTACCTTCTGCTTCACAGGGTGCACATTGGGGCACACATTGAGGTGATGCTCGATTACACTCCTAGGGATCCCCGCCAACTAGTCTGGCTCCCAAGCGAATACCTTCTTGTTCGCGCGTAGGAACCCGACCAGGGCCTCCTCCTGCTCGGGTTCGAGGTTGGCGCCTATGGTGAAAGTGGCGTTGGTGGACCCGTCCTCATCGACGGGTATCCGCTTGGGTTCTGCCTTGTCTTGGGTGAACAACTGTTTCTTCTTGGCGGGTGCAGCCCCCTTGGGCTCGGGGGTCTCCGAGTCGGCGGACTGGGCCGATGCCGCCGTCTTGAAGGCGAGATTGAGCACCCACCTCGCGTCTCCGGTGTCCCCGTGCACAGTGAGGACACCGCTGCGTCCGGGCATCTTCATGAGGTTGCACGCCGGGTGCGTCGCGGCCATGAACTGGGCCAACGCTGGGTATCCGAGGATGGTATTGTAGGGAAGGCCGATGGGGGCGATGTCGAAGTCGACCAGCTCCGTGCGGAAGTTGTGGTAGGTGCCGAAGGTTACTGGGAGCCGGATCTGTCCCAAGGAGCTGGATGATCCGCCCCCAACACCTGAGAAGGGCCGGCTGGGTTGCAGCCGTTCCAGGGGTATGCAGAGGAGGTTGAAGGCCTCGACCGAGAGTACGCTGAGGCCCGCACCGCCATTGATGAGAGTTCTGGTGACGGCCACCTGGCAGATGGTGGGGGTGCACAGCATGGGGAGCGCACCCGAGCAGGCCGAGTTGGAGGGGTGGTCCTCCAAGCTGAAGGTCAGGCCGGCCTTGGGCGCCGCCCGGTCCAGGAGAGCCCCCTGCCGCGTGGGAGCGGCGCTGACCCGGTGGATGAACGGCTTGACGTAGTGACTTGTAGGCGGCGCCTGCGAGCCGCCCAGGAGGGCTGCGATGACCGGGGGTGTTGGTGTAGCGTGATCGGAGGGGAAGAGGCTACCGGACTCTTCCCAAGAGGCCACGGAGGTTGCCGGCAGGTGGAGCAGCCACGTGCGCGGAGCGCCGGTGAGGGCCAGGGGGAGCCAGTTGGCCATGACCCTATCGTCACCTCCAGCTTCAAGGTTGGCCTCCTCGTACGCCAGCAAGAAGGCCAGCGGATCAGTCGCGCCGCCGTAGCGCGGCGGCGTCGTTGGCTTGAACTGGTCCGGCCACCGTACCCGTTGCTGGGCTGTGGCCAGTGCTCGGAGCCCCCAGGCCCCCGTGCTGGCGTCGGCGGCCGGAGCGGGCGACGTGCTACTCATCGCGAGGCAGGTCGTGGCGGTGGCGGAAGGGAAAACTCCGGTGCACCCCTACCTGGCGCGCCAAATGTCGGATTTCGGGTTCCGGCAGACCCTTGAGGTTCGAACACTGGGGTACGCGCGGAGATTTCGTCTCGTACCTACCTGCACCCCTCCACCTCTCTAAGATCTAAGCTATGGAAAGAACAACATGAGAGACACAGGGTTTATACTGGTTCGGGCCACCGTTGTGATGTAATACCCTAGTCAAGTGTGTGGCGTGGTGGATTGCCTCTTGGGCTGATGATGAAGAACAATACAAGGAAGAACAGCCTCGTGAGGGTCTGTTCTTGGCTGGGGGGGACGAACTGCTAGGAGGAGTTCAGTCACCCTTCTCTCTCTCTCTCGGATTTCAATCCCCCTTCCTACTATGGTGGCTAGTCCTATTTATAGAGGCCCTGGTCCTCTTCCCAAATATCGAGCGGGAAGGAGGCCAACAATGCGGGCTAATTTGAAGGGGGACAGCTAGTACCAGCTATCCTGACAAAAGTAGTCTACGCCTGCACAAAGCTCTGGTGGTGATGCCGTCTTGGGCTCCACAATGACCTCTGTCTTGCAGTCCTCCTGGTCTTGGTCTTGTTGCACCGAAATGGCAACCTTTGCCTGATGCCTCGGTACTCCGCGGCTGCGCTTGCTCCCTTTGCACCAAAGAGGAAAGGAGGACACTGCGCGGGCTGGCTCCCGCCTGGCGCCCTTGGTCATCATGGCTTGCGTCACGGGCACCTCATGAGGTACCCCGCCTTGATCTCTCCGCCTCCTCGCGAGCCAGACTTATGAGGCCGTGCCTAAGGAAGGTCCGTGTCGTCTGCCCCGCGAGGCTTGGCCCCTCGCGAGGGTCTTGGGTCCGTGTTGATGAAGATGGGCCGTGCTGGGCCCCCCTTTGAGCCACGCCGCAGGCCGCAGGCAGGCAAGTCTAGGGACCCCCGTTCCCAGAACGCCGACAGTAGCCCCTGGGCCCAAGGCGCGCCCGGACTTGGGCGTGCAGGGAGGCGGAAGGGCAAGAGCGAAGCGCCGCGGGCCCTAACAGCCTGCGGCCTTGGGCACCGTGTGGCGGTTGATTGGACGTGGGCGCCTCCACTTCCCCATGGCGCCTCGGCAACTGCACGGATTGGATAAGTCCCTGCATGCAAAGCGGGTCATGATTACCTGCGATCGTGGGGGCCGACGGTTGGCCCTCGCCAGCTATAAGTGCGGATCGGCGCGCGCCCTTCCAGTTCATCCCCCCTTGCTTCTCCTCCTTCTTCATGGCCCCGTCGAGGAGGTTCTCGGCCGTAGAGAAGGGGAAGGCTCGCCGGGTGGAGCCTGCCTCTCCCCCGCCCAAGCGCGGTCGGGGGCGCCCTCGCAAACATCCTGTGGCCACCACGGCAGCTCCCCGCGGCCGTGGAGACGATTTCCAGCACGGCGACGGGCGGATTGCTGCGGCCGGGGGGCGCGCTCCGGTCGCGCGCCCCCCTAGGCCGCGCTTTCGCGCTCAGAGGTGCTGCCGGAGTTCGTCGTGTGGTCAACGGAGCCGACTAGCACCCGGCTTCCTCTTCCTCGCTTCCTCCTCGGCGAGCTCCCGGCCGGTGCCCCGGGCGGCCTTTGCTCCAGGCCGACGGCTGCTGCAGCCGGGCCTCATGGGTTTCACTGGAGGTCTTCGCAGTCGGGAGCCTGGCCCTGGCCCGCGGTTGGCAGACGTTTGCCCGCGCGCGTGGCCTGAGCCGTCGGTGCACCCTACACTTCAAGTTTGACGGCGATGCCACCCTCTTCGTGAGGGTGTTTGGGGAAGATGGTCGCCGCGCTGGGTGCTGCCCCGAGGACGACGACCGCGGCTGGGAACCCAGCTCCGGCGATGATGGAGAGGATAGTGCTCGCGTGACTGGCGGCGCTCAGGGTTCCCCAAGCTTCTCCAGTTCTTCTTCAGGCGGCGACTCTTCTAGCAGTGGCCGCGGTCAGCCTCCACGCCGTCGTATCTGCTTGGGAGGTGGTAGCGTGTCCGCCCGCCGCCGCGCCCCGGTGAAGCGCGAGAGGGAGTCTGCCTGAGCCCCGGAGGCAGCTCGAGTCTTCCCTGCAGGCCGGTGTGAGGCGAGCTGCGCCTGATTTGTTCTTTCTTTTCCTTTTTCCTGCGTAAAAAGATAGTAGTGTGGAGCCCCGCGGGGGCGTGTTTGGGTTATTGCTGTTAATCATCGTTTTGCTTCCGTTATCGTGCCTTCCGGCTACATGCCCGCGTGTGGATAGTTCCCGGCCCCAGCCGTGGGGGGGCGACCGACCCAGGCCCTGTGTTCGTGTCGCGGTGCCCATGGGGCATGGACTGGAGGGGTGCTCCTGTAATGGACCCAGGTCGCGAAACCTTTGAACGACTAGGACAGGAACACTCGCGAGGGCGCTCGGCTGCCCCCCCCCCTTGCGAGGCCTTGCATAAGAGAAGTCGAGGAAGGAGAGTGAAAAGTCGAAGAACCACAACCCAAAGACGGCAACAGCTTCAATAAAACTTCGAATGAGCATGAACAAGCCAACTGCGGAAAGCAAATGAAAAAGCCGCGTCCGACACCTAATCTAGTCTTCGACGTCTTCTCACCAGCGCGGAGCTAAGTGCTGCCACTGGGCGTGGGAGGGAGCCCCAGGGCCTGAGGCCGGCGCTCCTGAGACTCCGGGGCGTGTACAGCCCCAACTCATTATTACGTGAGAGTGTCACGGGCGGCGAGCTTCACAGGCGTTGGCCTTCTTCACAGGCTCCGGGCCTTTTCTAAAATGCGACAGCTTCACAGGCATTCGCCTTCTTCACAGGCTCTGGGCCTTTTCCAAAACGCGACAGCTTCACAGGCATTCGCCTTCTTCACAGGCTTTGGGCCTTTTCCAAAACGCGACAGCTTCACAGGCATTTGCCTTCTTCACAGGCTCTGGGCCTTTTCCAAAACGCGACAGCTTCACAGGCATTTGCCTTCTTCACAGGCTCTGGGCCTTTTCCAAAACACGACAGCTTCACAGGCATTCGCCTTCTTCACAGGCTCCGGGCCTTTTTAGGGGTAGAACCTCCAGAGGTGCTGGATGTTCCATGCGTTCTGGACCGGCACCCCCTCCTGAGTCTCCAAGCGCGCGGAGCCGGGCCTGGAAACATGAACAACCTTGAATGGGCGCTCCCACATGGGAGAGAGCTTGTGCAATCCCTCCCTGGAGAGAACCCGCCTGAGCACGAGGTCTCCTACCTCGAGAGAGTTCTGGGGCGGATGTTGCGGCAGTGATATCGCCGCAGTGCTTGTTGGTACATCGCCGCTCGCAGCGCGGCTTCTCGGCAACACTCCTCCCCCAGCACGAGATCCATCCCCCGCATGGCGTCCTGCTACGCCTCGTCGAACGCCAGGACCCGCGCGGAGTGATGTCTGACCTCATGAGGGAGGACCGCTTCTGCTCCGTAGACCAGGAAGAACGGGGTCTCTCCAGTCGGCTTGGTCGCGGTTGTGCGGATGGACCACAACACGGACTGAAGCTCGTCGTACCAACCTCTGCCGCAGGCCTCCGGCTTCTTCTTGAACATCCTGGTCTTGAGGCCCCTCAGGACCTCTGTGTTGGCTCGCTCGGCCTGGCCGTTGCTTCGGGGGTGCGCCACCGAAGCGTAGCATATCTGCGTTCCAAGGTTAGCACAGTATGTTTTGAAGAGGTTACTGGTGAACTACGAACCGTTGTCCGTGATGATGCGGTTCGGCACCCCGAACCGGCTCACGATGCCCTTGATGAACTTGACCGTGGAACCCGCGGGAATGGCGCAGACAACCTCTACTTCAGCCCACTTGGTGAACTTGTCCACAGCGACGTAGAGGTAGCGGTAGCCCCCTGGCGCCCGAGGAAACGGGCCCAAGATGTCCAGCCCCCAGACTACGAATGGCCACGAAAGGGGTATAGTCCGCAGGCCTCCTGCTGGCTGATGGATCTGCTTGGCGTGGAACTGGCAGGCCTCACAAGCTTTCACTAGTTCGACGGCGTCATTGAGTGCGGTGGGCCAATAAAACCCACTGCAGAACGCCTTGCCGACGAGGGTCCATGATGATGAATGATGTCCATAGTCTCCGCCGTGTATATCTTCCAGCAGTTCCTTCCCTTGCTCCCTAGAGATGCAGCGCAGGGATACATCGTTTGGTCGCTTCCGGTAGAGCTCTCCATCCTTGATGCAGTATGCCGTGGCCTGGCGTGCCACTCTCTCCGCTTCCTCCTCCTTCTCCGGCAGGGTCCCTTGTGTTAAGTAACTCCGGAGCTCCGTGATCCAGCATCCCTCCTGAGGTTCCATCGTTAGGACCAGGCGTGCTCCTGAGGCTGGGCCACAGGCCGGAGCTCCTGAGGCAGGTGGCTGGGGGAGCTCCTCCCGAGGCTGAGCCGTGTTTGACAATGACAGCAGGGCTGAGGGCTTGGAGAGCCGCTCCTCGAAAACGCCAGGCTCCTGAGGTAACCGCCTGGGCGCCCGTTTGGCGATGTCGTCGGCCTCTTGATTGGTGCCACGGGGCACATGCTGCAACTCCAACCCCCAGAGCTGCTTCTCCATCCTGCGGACCTCCGCAAGGTAGGCTTCCATGTGCTCATCTTTCGGCTCGTACACCTTGTTGGAGAAATTGACAAGGAGCTGCGAATCGCCCTTGATGGTGAGGCGTTTCACCCCCAGGGCAGCTGCGGCCTTCAAGCCTGCTATTAAACCTTCATACTCCGCTATGTTGTTGGAGACCTTTTCACCTTGCTGGAAACAGAGCTGCACAGCGTAGTAGAGCTTGTCCTGAGTGGGCGATATAAGCACCGCCCCAGCCCCAGCGCCATGCCTGGAGAACGCGCCATCGAAGTACATGACCCAGCCTTGTGGCGCCTCGCTTCCCAAGGAGAGGGACTGATCCTCGTCGGCCTTGAGTCCTGGTGCCTCCGTCCATTCCGCCACAAAATCCGCCAATGCTGCCCCCTTGATGACTCTGGTCGTGCTGAATTCGAACTGAAACGCTTGCAGTTCTATGTTCCACTCAGCGACCCTTCCAGCTGAGTTAGGGCTCCTGAGCACTCTCTCCAGGGGTATGACGAGACGACCTTGATGGGGTGGCCCTGAAAATAGTGTCGCAGCTTGCGTGAGGCCACTAGTAGTGCGAGGAGGAGTTTCTGAGGCATGGGGTACCGTGCCCTTGCGTCCCGCAACACCGTGCTGACGAAGTACACTGGGTGCTCAACGAGATTGGGTGCGCCAGTGCTGGTGGCTCCCTTGGGAGACCATGGCACCTCATGAGGCGATGAGGCCTCCTGAGGCTGGCCATCTAGGAGAGGGGCCTCTTCCGCCTCCGGTGCACTCCTCTGCGGCGGCTGATCCTCCTCAGCCACGGTGGCGGTTTCTGCGGGCCTTCCTTGTTGAGGTTGGTGAAGTCGACACACATGCACTCCTTCCCTCCCTTCTTTGGCACAACGACGGGGTTGGCCAACCAATCCGGGTATCGGACCTCATGAATGACCCCAGCGGCTTCTAATTTGCGGGTCTCTTGGACGATGAAGGCCTGCTTTTCTGTGGACTGCCGCCTTGCCTTCTACTTCACAGGGCGCACATTGGGGCACACGTTGAGGTGATGCTCGATTACACTCCTAGGGATCCCCGCCAACTAGTCTGGCTCCCAAGCGAATACCTTCTTGTTCGCGCACAGGAACCCGACCAGGGCCTCCTCCTGCTCGGGTTCGAGGTTGGCGCCTATGGTGAAAGTGGCGTTGGTGGACCCATCCTCATCGACGGGTATCCGCTTGGTTTCTGCCTTGTCTTGGGTGAACAACTGTTTCTTCTTGGCGGGTGCAGCCCCCTTGGGCTCGGGGGTCTCCGAGTCGGCGAACTGGGCCGACGCCGCCGCCTTGAAGGCGAGATTGAGCACCCGCATCGCGTCTCCGGTGTCCCCGTGCACAGTGAGGACACCGCTGCTTCCGGGCATCTTCATGAGGTTGTACGCCGGGTGCATCGCGGCCATGAACTGGGCTAGCGCTGGGTAGCCGAGGATGGCGTTGTAGGGAAGGCCGATGGGGGCGATGTCGAAGTCGACCAGCTCCGTGTGGAAGTTGTGGTAGGTGCCGAAGGTTACTGGGAGCCGGATCTGTCCCAAGGAGTTGGATGATCCGCCCCCAACGCCTGAGAAGGGCCGGCTGGGTAGCAGCCGTTCCACGGGTATGCAGAGGAGGTTGAAGGCCTCGACCGAGAGTACGCTGAGGCCCGCACCGCCATCGATGAGAGTTCTGGTGACGGCCACCTGGCAGATGGTGGGGGTGCACAGCATGGGAAGCACACCCGAGCAGGCCGAGTTGGAGGGGTGGTCCTCCGAGCTGAAGGTCAGGCCGGCCTTGGGTGCCACCCGGTCCGGGAGAGCCCCCTGCCGCGTGGGAGTGGCGCTGACCCGGTGGATGAACGGCTTGATGTGGTGACTTGTAGGCGGCGCCTGCGAGCCGCCCAGGAGGGCTGCGACGACCGGGGGTGTTGGTGTAGCGTGATGGGAGGGGAAGAGGCTACGGGGCTCTTCCCAAGAGGCCACGGAGGCTGCCGGCAGGTGGAGCAGCCACGTGCGCGGAGCGCCGGTGAGGGCCAGGGGGAGCCAGTTGGCCATGACCCTATCGTCACCTCCAGCTTCAAGGTTGGCCTCCTCGTACGCCAGCAAGAAGGCCAGCGGATCAGTCGCGCCGCCGTAGCGCGGCGGCGTCGTTGGCTTGAACTGGTCCGGCCACCGTACCCGTTGCTGGGTTGTGGCCAGTGCTCGGAGCCCCCTGGCCCCCGTGCTGGCATCGGCGACCGGAGCGGGCGACGCGCTACTCATCGCGAGGCAGGTCGTGGCGGTGGCGGAAGGGAAAACTCCAGTGCACCCCTACCTGGCGCACCAAATGTTGGATTTCGGGTTCCGGCAGACCCTTGAGGTTCAAACACTGGGGTGCGCGCAGAGATTTCGCCTCCTACCTACCTGCACCCTCCACCTCGCTAAGATCTAAGCTATGGAAAGAACAACACGAGAGACACAGGGTTTATACTGGTTCGGGCCACCGTTGTGGTGTAATACCCTACTCAAGTGTGTGGCGTGGTGGATTGCCTCTTGGGCTGATGATGAAGAACAATACAAGGAGGAACGGCCTCGTGAGGGTCTGTTCTTGGCTGGGGGGGGACTGCTAGGAGGAGTTCAGTCACCCTTCTCTCTCTCTCTCGGATTTCGATCCCCCTTCCTACTATGGTGGCAAGTCCTATTTATAGAGGCCCTGGTCCTCTTCCCAAATATCGAGCGGGAAGGAGGCCAACAATGGCGGGCTAATTTGAAGGGGGACAGCTAGTACCAGCTATCCTGACAAAAGTAGTCTTCGCCTACACAAAGCTCTGGTGGTGACGCCGTTTTGGGCTCCACAATGACCTCCGTCTTGCGGTCCTCCTGGTCTTGGTCTTGTTGCACCGAAATGGCAACCTTTGCTTGATGCCTCGGTACTCCGCGGCTGCGCTTGCTCCCTTTGCACCAAAGAGGAAAGGAGGACACTGCACGGGCTGGCGCCCGCCTGGCGCCCTTGGTCATCATGGCTTGCGTCACGGGCACCTCATGAGGTACCCCGCCTTGATCTCTCTGCCTCCTCGCGAGCCAGCCTGATGAGGCCGTGCCTGAGGAAGCTCTGTGTTGTCCGCCCCGCGAGGCTTGGCCCCTCGCGAGGGTCTTGGGTCCGTGTTGATGAATATGGGCCGTGCTGGGCCCCCCTTTGAGCCACGCCGCAGGCCGCAGGCAGGCAATTCTGGGGACCCCCGTTCCCAGAACGCCGACAGAAACACCCCATGTAGGAACTTTCAATGGCATGCAACATAGTGTTTCATCCTTTTATTCATCGGCAACTAATTTGCAACATGTTGATCCAAACATGCCGGTGGATGGGGGAATTGGCCATGCTACTACTAGTTATTCGGCCAATTACCCTCAAACATCATATGCTACACCTCATGCTACTAATTTTCTGGCACCATACACAACTGTTGATGTCCATAATTCGGCTCCGCACCTTCATGGTCTTGGACGAATAAGTGAAACTTCTACAGGAGCACAAATGCCTTCACCTACTACCGTGGCATATCATGTCCCTCCAACACAATTACAGAATTTAGGTGACATCACGTTACTGAAAGAGTCTAAAAGTGTCGGGGGCAATTCTATCCAGATTGGGTCATTAAGAAAAATCTTACGTCTTTTTGGGACGAATGCAATGTTGTTCTACATGAATTAATAAAAGAGGGAAGGCCTATTAATTCTACTGCAATCCAAGCTAGATTATGCCAAACAGAGAAAGCATTGGGTGTGGATAGAATTGTCAAAAAAGGTGGTGATTCGGATAACAACGTTAATTCGGCTATGGAAAAGACCGAATCAAATATTACTTAGCCTGAATCTTTTCTAGAAAAATAGGACGACAAGGTGTTGGGGAGCTATTCGAAAGAGGAACAATATATCATTCAAGTAACACAACCATCATGCTGTCCCAACGTGTTCAAAGAGGTATGTCTAGCAAGTGATTTACCTATCTTCCGATTTGGTCGCAACTTTATTGTTGATGCTTCTATAAGAAAAATTCTCATAAGTAATTTTGAAAGACCAATGAAGAAGGGAAATTTACTTGTTAGCAATAAAACTGTTATAGAGCATATCGGTCAACCTATTGTGCCATTTATAAAGACCGATAGTGACCTATTATTGCAGCCAAAGTTTTCCCCATTGCTTTATCAAAATTTCATATCTAATTTGGTAGCTTTGCTTGTTTCATACTTGGCGTGCACTTGGTCTCAACTGAGACATGTGTATTCTAACTATTTTCATTTCAGATATTTAAAGCCAATGTCAAATTCTTGTGAGCAATCTGATGCTAATATAATGTCTTATCCAAATACATCGGAGATAGGATGCAAAACACAATGCATAGCCGAATGGGGATATTCCAAATTTGAACCATTCGTTTGCTTACCTCCAAAGCCGCTCGTACACCAAGATCGACTAGAAAACAAGAAGTATACCTTCAACTCAAGCATGAGTGATCAAATATTTGATTTGTTGCTGAAAAATAATTACATTAGAATTCATGATCACCATGTCAAGCCATCCATCCAGGGATAAATGTATTGCAAGTTGCATGATTCATCCAAGCATAATTTCAAGGATTGCAACATGTTCTGTCAAATAGTTAAATCGGCCATTGATAAAGGACGATTGAAATTTGTTGAAACACCAAGAGATGACCAGTCTATTCTGATTGGTCCTGATGGCAAAAACTTTTTGCATCGGCTGCTTCAAGCCGATCCATTTAAAGAGAAGGTAAAAGTTACAGGTGATGAAATCAAGCTTTCAAGCAAAGAAGTTGTTCAAGAGCACAATAAAAATATTCTTGAAGACATGAGTTCTATTGAAGTTACAGTGAAGACGCCAAGGACTGGGGGCAGCAAGCAAATCCTATGATCAATGAAAGCAAACAAAAAGAAAACAAAGACCGAAATAAGCGCAAGGGTAAGAGATCAAAAATAACCTTTGCTGAATTATTAGATAAATATCAAAAGAAGAGTGAAGAGAAAAGTGCTTATCGCTCAAGTAGTTCAGAAGCATCAAGATCATCCCCTAGGCGCAAATCCAAGGATCAATATTGGCAAGAAGAGAATTTGAATGCAACTTGTTCATATCCTTATTTTGGGCCGCCAATGCCAATGTCGTGGATGCCTCCCTATGATTACGTAAATCCATATCCATCATGGGACAAGTATGATACAAGGGCACATTCTCCATATTATTATAAACCATCTCGCCAATATTATGCAGCTCCAAGAAGACCAATGTTCAATAAGCAGTCATATGTTCAAGACCGTTTCAACAAAAAAGAATCGGTCCGGAGCACAAAGAAGAAAGAGGTAATCAAACAAGTATATCAAGTTAAAAAAGATGGTCGCAAGAGTGCCAATTTAGATTTGATCTTAAAGGATAAAGAGCCAATTAAAGTGTTAACATTGGCTACTAAAGGCAATGAGATGAAGCAATCGGTTGTCGAGAATGAAAGTGCCAAATCTAAAGAAAAGAAGTTGAAAGTGCACAAGGTAAAACAAGAATTGTCGTTAGTTCAAACAAAATCACAGTCGGGGTGCTCACTCGTCTTATCGTATTGGCAAAAGAAGAAATTACAAAAACTTAGTGCACAAGAGCTCGAAAAGAGAAACATGGCATGGATTCCCAAAGGAAATAATCAAAACGAGAGTGATGTGTAATGATCCATTGCAAGAAGTGTGACAAAGGTAAAGAAGGAAAAGAGTGAAAAATATGAATGACCAAGCCGAAGGTTTCAACATCTTTGGTGCACACATTATCCACATTTTCCAACTATGCCACTAATGCCAATGACATGGAGTTCATTCTCAGGTATGATCGATTACCCTCCATGGACTTATTTTGATCCATGGATGCAATATAATTTCTTACATCATGAAAGAGTATTACTAAATCATCATATGTTCGATTAGCTTCACTTTTGTTGCTAATTTAAATGGCCGATACACAATTATCATCCTAGAAATAAAATGGCTGATATATACTTATCGTCCTAAGCACATACAAATGGACGATGGAGTGTTTACATCGTGCTTAGAACAAACTCTGGGCAAATTATTTTTTGGCATCCAAGTTCTGCCGAAAAACAGGGGGGCATGTGTTGACACCAGATTTTGGCACGGTCAAGAACTTAATTAATATGGCCTCAAATGGAGAGGTGATCTACATAAAAAAGTATCGTATTGTCGATATGAACATCTTTGAAGTTTGGGCCATCGCCATCTGATCTCATCTCGAAGGCCGAAGTTGTGTTTGAAATACTGAGATTTTGTATTCAGAACACTATTCGGCTGAGTACGCCCCCAAGACTATCTTGTACGGAAAAATGATCTACACGGATTTTCTTTGTCTCATCCAAACGATTGATTTTGATATAAAAATCGTTCCAATCGGAATATGTATGCAAAAGTTAGAGCCATCGGAATGCAGCTATGTCAGGAGGCAGAAAGTGGCGCGCCCCACAAGACACCTTGTTTGATGGGTAGCGCGAATAATAGCCTGTTTTACGCGAGCGATTTGACCTTCAAGATGACCTCTGATCAAAAAAAGTTCAACATGAAAGTTGTTCGTCTCGTCAAAACGGTTAAGATTTCTTTTGAACTTGTTTCCATCCGATGTCGTTTGCCACCACAAAAAGACCCGAAAGGTACATCTAGTTTAAACCAAACAGTTTTGGAAAATTCGGACAAAACCAATCCGAATTTGACTAGGGTTTTGGACGTGAATCCATGCTTTTTCCTTGCACGGGAAGTCCAGACGCCTCTTATATACCTAAGGGGTGACAGCCGATTGAACAACACACAATAGAACAAATCATCTACCACTTTTTATCTTTTATCTTTTCTCCTTAACCCTAGTTCTTCTTCTTCCTCGTTCTTCGTTCGTTCTTCTTGTTGCAGGGCGACGAACCTCGAGGCCCTAGGGGCGATTAGGTCAACCTAGGGCAGCCCATAGCCGCCACGTGCTCTGATGGGGTCCCTCCCGGGCGTGTGGGGTTTTGGGTCGTCAAAAGCACCCGCCGGATTGCTTGCGTACCGCGCTTCCGGACGGGTCTCCTTCGACGTGAGCTGCGGTGCATCACCCCCGGCGTCAAGGGTACATGGTGACGTGTTCGTGTGCGAACACCCTCTTGCCAAACTCATGGTGAGGTTCACAATAGGTCTGGTACACCGCATAGCATACTTCATAGAACCTATGACTGAGGCATAGGGAATGAATTTTCATTCACTTTCTATTTTCTGCAGTGGTCGGGCATTGAATCTGACTCAACTTCACACCTTACAACACAGGCAAGAACTCTTTCTTTGACTGTTCCATTTTGAACTACTTCAAAATCTTGTCAAGGTATGTACTCATTGAAAAAACTTATCAAGCATCTTGATCTATCTCTATAGATCTTGATGCTCAATATGTAAGCAGCTTCACCAATGTCTTTCTTTGAAAAACTCCTTTCAAACACTTCTTTATGCTTTCCAAAAAATTCTACATCATTTCCGATTAACAATATGTCATTCACATATACTTATCAGAAAGGTTGTAGTGATCCCACTCACTTTCTTGTAAATACAGGCTTCACCGCAAGTCTGTATAAAACCATATGCTTTGATCACTTTATCAAAACATATATTCCAACTCCGAGATGGTTGCACCAGTCCATAGATGGATTGTTGGAGCTTGCACACTTTGTTAGCACTTTTAGGGTTGTCAAAACCTTCTTATTGCATCATATACAACTCTTCTTTAAGAAATCCATTAAGGAATGCAGTTTTGACATTCATTTGCCAGATTTCATAAAATGTGGCAATTGCTAACATGATTCGGACAGACTTAAGTATCGCTACGAGTGAGAAAATCTCATCGTAGTCAACATCTTGAACTTGTCGAAAACCTTTTGCGACAGGTCGAGCTTTGTAGACAGTAACATTACCGTCAGCGTCAGTCTTCTTCTTGAAGATCCATTTATTCTCTATGGCTCACCGATCATCGAGCAAGTCAGTCAAAGTCCATACTTTGTTCTCATACATGGATCCTATCTCAGATTTCATGGCCTCAAGCCATTTTCACGGAATCTGGCTCATCAACGCTTTCTCATAGTTCGTAGGTTCGTCATGATCTAGTAACATGACTTCCAGAATAGGATTACCGTACCACTCTGGTGCGGACCGTACTCTGGTTGACCTGCGAGGTTCGGTAGTAACTTGATCTGAAGTTTCATGATCATCATCATTAGCTTCCTCACTAATTGGTGTAGGAATCACTGGAACTGATTTCTGTGATGAACTACTTTCCAATTCGGGAGAAGGTACAATTGCCTCATCAAGTTCTACTTTCCTCCCACTCACTTCTTTCAAGAGAAACTCCTTCTCTAGAAAGGATCCATTCTTAGCAACGAATATTTTGCCTTCGGATCTGTGATAGAAGGTGTACCCAACAGTTTCCTTTGGGTATCCTATAAAGACACATTTCTCCAATTTGGGTTCGAGCTTATCAGGTTGAAGCTTTTTCACATAAGTATCGCAGCCCCAAACTTTAAGAAACGATAGCTTAGGTTTCTTGACAAACCACAGTTCATACGATGTCATCTCAATGGATTTAGATGGTGCCCTATTAAACGTGAATGCGGCTGTCTCTAATGCATAACCCCAAAACGATAGTGGTAAATCGATAAGAGACATCATAGATCGCACCATATCTAATAAAGTACGGTTATGATGTTCGGAGACACCTTTACTTTGCCATGTTCTAGGTGGCGTGAGTTGCAAAACCATTCCACATTGTTTCAAATGAATACCAAACTCGTAACTCAAATATTTGCCTCCGCGGTCAGATTGTAGAAACTTTATTTTCTTGTTAAGATGATTTTCCACTTCACTCTGAAATTGTTTGAACTCTTCAAATGATTCAAACTTATGTTTCATTAAGTAGATATACCCATATCTGCTCAAATCATCTGTGAAGGTCAGAAAATAACGATACCCACTGCGAGCCTTAACATTCATCGGAACATATACATCAGTATGTATTATTTCCAATAAGTCAGTGGCTCGCTCCATTGTTCTAGAGAACAGAGTCTTAGTCAACTTGCCCATGAGGCATGGTTCGCAAGTATCAAGTGATTCCAAAAGCCCATCAACATGGAGTTACTTCATGCGCTTTACACCAATATGACCTAAACGGCAGTGCCACAAATAAGTTGCACTATCATTATTAACTTTGCATCTTTTGGCTTCAGTATTAGGAATATGTGTATCGCTACGATCGAGATTCAATAAACCATTTATTTTAATTGTATGACCATAGAAGTTTTTATTCATGTAAACAGAACAGCAATTATTCTTTGACTTAAATGAATAACCGTATTGCAAAAAACATGATCCAATCATATTATGCTCAACGCAAACACCAAATAACATTTATTTAGGTTCAACACTAATCCCGAAGGTAGAGGGAGTATGCGATCGTGATCTTATCAACCTTGGAATCTCTTCCAACACACATCGTCACTTTGCCCTCAACTAGTCTATGTTCATTTTGTAACTCCTGTTTCGAGTTACTAATCTTAGCAACTGAATCGTTATCAAATACCTAGGGGTTACTATGAACACTAGTAAAGTACACATCAATAATCTGTATATCAAATATACCTTTGTTCACTTTGCCATCCTTCTTATCCGCCAAGTATTTGGGGGTAGTTCCGCTTCCAGTGACCATTTCCTTTGTAGTAGAAGCACTCGGTTTCAGGCTTGAGTCTAGCTTTTGGCTTCTTCATGGGAGTGGCAACTTGCTTGCCATTCTTCTTGAAGTTCCCTTTCTTTCCCTTGCCCTTTTTCCTGAAACTAGTGGTCTCGTCAACCATCAACACTTGATGCTTTTCTTGATTTCTACCTTCGCCGATTTCAGCATCGCGAAGATCTCGGGGAATCATTTTCCTCATCCCTTGCATATTATAGTTCATCACGAAGTTCCAGTAACTTGGTGATAGTGACTAGAGAACTCTGTCAATCACTATCTTATCTGGAAGATTAACTCTCACTTGATTCAGGCGATTGTAGTGCTCAGACATTCTGAGCACATGCTCACTGGTTGAGCTATTCTCCTCCATCTTGTAGGCAAAGTATTTGTCAAAGGTCTCATACCTCTCGACTCGGGCATGAATCTGAAATACAAATTTCAGCTCTTGGAACATCATATATGTTTCGTGGCATTCAAAACATTTTGGAGTTCCGGTTCTAAGCCGTAAAGCATGGTGCACTAAACTATCAAGTAGTCATCATACCGAGCTTTGCCAAATGTTCATAATGTCTGCATATGCTCCTGCAATAGGTCCGTCACCTAGCGGTGCTTCAAGGACATAATTCTTCTGTGCAGCAATGAGGATAATCCTCAGATCACGGACCTAGTCCACATCATTGCTACTATCATCTTTCAACTTATTTTTCTCTAGGAACATATCAAAAAATAAAACAGGGAGCTATACGCGAGCTATTGATCTACAACATAGATATGCAAAATACTATCAGGTACTAAGTTCATGATAAATTAAAGTTCAATTATTCATATTACTTAAGAACTCCCACTAAGATAGACATCCCTCTAATCATCTAAGTGATCACGTGATCCACAACAACTAAACCATGTCCAATCATCACGTGAGATGGAGTAGTTTTGAATGGTGAACATCACTATGTTGATCATATCTACTATATGATTCACGCTCGACCTTTCGGTCTCAGTGTTCCGAGGCCATATCTGCATATTCTAGGCTCATCAAGTTTAACCCGAGTATTCTGCTTGTGCAAAACTGGCTTGCACCCGTTGTATGTGAACATAGAGCTTATCACACCCGATCATCACGTGGTGTCTCGGCACGATGAACTGTAGCAACGGTGCATACTTAGGAAGAACACTTGTACCTTGAAATTTAGTGAGAGATCATCTTACAATGCTATCACCGTACTAAGAAAAATAAGATGCATAAAGGATAAACTGTTGGGGAACGCAGTAATTTCAAAAAAAAATCCTACGCACACGCAAGATCATGGTGATGCATAACAACGAGAGGGGAGAGTGTTGTCTACGTACCCTCATAGACCGTAAGTGGAAGTGTTATGACAACGCGGTTGATGTAGTCGTACGTCTTCACGATTGACCGATCCTAGTACCGAAAGTACGGCACCTCCATGATCTGCACACGTTTGGCTCGGTGACGTCCCACGAACTCACGATCCAGCAGAGTGTCAAGGGAGAGCTTCATCGGCACAACAGCGTGATGACTGTGATGATGATGCTACCGGAACAGGGCTTTGCCTAAGCACCGCTACAATATGACCGAGGTGGATTATGGTGGAGGGGGCACCGCACACGGCTAAGAGATTAATCATCAACTTGTGCGTCTATCGGGTGCCCCCTCCCCCGTATATAAAGGAGTAGAGGAGGGGAGGGGCCGGCCCTCTCTATGGCGCGCCCTAGGGGAGTCCTACTCCCACCGGGAGTAGGATTCCCCCTTCCATGTAGTAGGAGTAGGAGAGAAGGAAGTGGAGGAGAGGAGAAAGGAAAGGGGCGGACCCCTTGAGGGAGTCCTGGACTAAGGGGTCTTCGGGTGTCCGATCTATTGGATATGGGCCGGACTGATGGGCTGTGAAGATACGAAGACCGAAGACTCTACCCGTGTCCGGATGGGACTCTCCTTGGCGCGGAAGGCAAGCTTGGCGACTGACTATGAAGATTCCTTTCTCCATAACTGACATTATGTAACCCTAGATCCCTCCTGTGTCTATATAAACCGGAGGGCTAGGTCTGTAGATACCCCCCCCCCCGAATAATCATAGCCAGGTTAGACCTTTAGGGTTTAGCCATTATGATCTCGTGGTAGATCAACTCTTGTAATATTCATATTCATCAAGATCAATTGAGTAGGAAGTAGGGTATTACCTCCATAGAGAGGGCCCGAACCTGGGTAAACATTGTGTCCCATGTCTCCTGTTACCATCCATCCTAGACGCACAGTTCGGGACCCCCTACCCGAGATCCGTCAGTTTTGACTCCGACATTGGTGCTTTCATTAAGAGTTCCACTGTGCCGTCCTCAAAAAGTTTGATGGTTGCTTCAATCATCTACAACGATGTTGTCCAAGGAGAAGTCTTCCTCCCCGGACAGATCTTCGTGTTCGGCGCCTTCGCACTACGGGCCAACTCGCTTGGCCATCTGGAGCAGATCGAAAGCTACGCCTCTGGCCACCAGGTCAGATTCGGAAGCTTGAGCTACGTCGCAGATGTCCGTGGAGACTTGATCTTTAACGGATTCGAGACCACGGCAGCCGCTCCCGGCCACCACGATGAACATGACTTAGATCTGTCATCGGGCCATACCCAGGAAATTGCACCTGAAACCGCTCTGGCCTTAGATCTGGAGCAGGTCACGCCATCCGAGGACAGGAAGCTCAACCCCGCCTCGGAAGCCATAGAACCCCCCCCCCCCTCCGTGTTGGAGCCGCACACAGACTTAACTTCAAGTAACATCTGTGTCACCGGAGCTACAGACTCGTTTCCGGTTATAAGTTCTGAATTATGTGCGTCCGTGCATGTCGAGCATGATCGGTCATCGATCGCCGAATTCAGCACCACAGACATCTTCCGGCACTCACCTCTGGGCGACGTGCTAAACTCGTTAAGAGCACTATGTTTAGCAGGAGGCTCAGAGCCAGATTGTGTCCGGCTCGAACCGGAGGCTGATGATAGAGAATTTCACTTCCCACCCACCTCCCACTTCATAGCCACTGTTGAAGACTTAACTGACATGCTTGATTACGGCTCTGACGACATCGACGGTATGGACGACGATGCCGGAGAAGAAGAGGCCCAGAACCCATCGTTCACCGGACGCTGGATGGCCACTTCCTCGTTTGATGTATACATGGTGGATGCACCAAAGGAGAATAGCAGCGATGACAAGGAAGATCCAGCTGAGGATAAACCTTTTGAGATACAATCAAAGCGCCGGCGCCAGTGGCGCCGCTCTAAGTCACGCCACAGTAAAGACAGCAACACCAGCAGAAGAGAAGATAACACTCCGGAAGGTGCCAAAGACAATGAAGACCCCATTGACGCAACCACTGAACAGGATGAACGGGAGGATGGGCAGGTTAGCCCTGGTAAACAGGCCATGCACGAAGACTCGGAGGACGGTAGTTATCTTCCGCTATCCGAGGATGAGGCGAGCCTCGGCACTGAGGATTTCATCGTGCCTGAGGAACCTCTTGAGCAGGAGCGCTTCAAGCGCCAGCTAATAGCCACTGCAAGGAGCCTGAAAAAGAAGCCGTAGCAACTTCAAGCTGACCAAGATCTGCTCAACGACAAATGGACCGATGTTCTAGCAGCCGAATAATACGGCCTCAAGCGCCCAGCCAAAAGCTACCCGAAGCGCAAATTGCTACCTCAGTTCAATGAAGAGGCGCCGGAACACATACCACCATCACGTAATACGGCTGGCCGACCACCACGTGGTCGAGATAAAATGGTAACTCAAGCCGAATACCAGCCCGCCCCGCCTCATCGTAAAGGCAGAGGTAAACCAGCTCACGGTCATACATATGACCTTCGACAGGACCTGGACAATAAAGCAGGACATACCAGATCGATCTATGGATCGCGAGGACGTGCCTCGACACGCAACGACAGCCATCTATTCGGACGTGACAAACCAAGTCATGCGCGGGCTGAAAGCCGTAGACGGACTCCATCAGAGCTACGTTGCGATACGGCCCGATAAAGAGGTGCCGCACACCCTCATTGCTTCACTGACGAAGTCATGAAACATGAATTCCCAGAAGGGTTCAAACCCATGAATATAGAATCATACGATGGAACCACAGACCCCGCGGTATGGATTGAAGACTTCATCCTCCATATTCATATGGCCCACGGTGATGACCTTCATGCCATCAAATACCTCCCCCTAAAACTCAAATGACCAGCCCGACACTGGTTGAATAACCTGCCCAAAAATTCCATCGGCAGCTTGGAGGACTTGGAACAAGCCTTCCTTGATAACTTCCAAGGTACATATGTTCGACCTCCGGACGCTGACGACTTAAGCCATATAGTCCAACAGCCCAGAGAGTCCGCCAGGAAATTCTGGACTAGGTTCTTAACTAAAAAGAACCAGATCGTCGACTGTCCGGATGCCGAAGCCCTAGCGGCCTTTAAACACAGCATTCGTGACGAATGACTCGCCCGCCACCTCGGCCAAGAGAAGCCAAAATCCATGGTGGCCCTCATGGCACACATGACCCACTTTTGTGCGGGAGAGGATAGTTGGCTAGCCTGTAGCAAAAACAATGCAAGCGACGCCAGCACCCCTGAAGCTAAAAATAGCAACGACAAGTCCTGACGCAACAGATACAAGCGTCGAAACAACAATGACAACACCGAGGATACGGCGGTCAATGCCGGATTCAGTGGCTCTAAGTCCGATCAGCGGAAGAAGTCGTTCAAAAAGAACATTTCGGGCCCATCTAGCTTGGATCACGTACTTGATCGTCCGTGCCAGATTCATGGCACCCTAGACAAACCAGCCAATCATACCAACAGAGATTGTTGGGTTTTTAAACAGGTCGGTAAGTTAAATGCCGAAAATAAGGATAAGGGATCACAAAGCGAAGACGACGAGGAGGAGCTCCGGCCGCTGAACACAGGGGGACAGAAGAAGTTTCCCCCTCAGGTCAAAACGGTGAACATGATATATGCTACCCACATCCCCAAGAGGGAGCGCAAGCGCGCGCTTAGGGACGTCTACGCGATAGAGCCAGTCGCCCCAAAATTTAACCCAGGGTCGTCATGCCCGATCACTTTTGATCGCCGGGATCATCTGACCAATATTCGTCATGGCGGTTCAGCCGCACTGGTCCTGGACCCAATAATTGATGGGTTTCACCTGACGCGAGTCCTGATGGACTGTGGCAGCAGCCTCAACTTGCTCTATCAGGATACAATGCGCAAAATGGGCATTAACCCATCGTGGATCAAGCCCACAAAGACTACCTTTAAGGGAGTCATACCGGGTGTAGAGGCCCGCTGCACGGGCTCAATCACACTAGAGGTTGTCTTCGGATCGCCGGATAACTTCCAAAGTGAGGAGTTAATCTTCGATATCGTCCCCTTTCGCAACGGCTACCACGCACTGCTCGGACGAACCGCATTTGCTCAATTCAATTTGGTGCCACACTATGCTTATCTCAAGCTCAAGATGCCCGAACCACGCGGCGTCATAACAGACAATGGAAACACGGAACACTCCCTCCGTACCGAGGAGCACACCGCTGCCTTAGCGGCAGAGGTACAGGGTGGCCTTTTCAAGCAGAACCTCAAATTCGGCGTCCGATCCCCCGCAAGAGAGTCTGAACCATTCTGCAGAAGGACAGCTCGGCTCGTCAAGAGATCGACTACCAATTTGACCTCCGTCCCATTCCTGACCAAGTGCAGCAATTGTACCGCGCGTACATAATTACGCACTAAAAATACCATGGACACGGATGTAGGCATAATCGGCTTGTGATCCGCAATACGGCTCGACCGCCCCGGACACACATAATTTCACTATTTCTTTTTTTCTTTCTTTCTTCCTTTTTTCTTTACATGCCTTTTCGGGCGGCTTGACCACTGATTCTTTTCGAAGGATAAAAACACCAAGGCGACAAGAAGCATGGACGTACTGGGGAATCTTTAGGTGGTTTCTTTAACAACCCCTTTTACCTGTTTTCAGGGCCCATGCGCAGCTCTCCCTTGGTTAAGGCATAGTAAATAGCCTCCTGCTTATCGCACTACTTGTATAAATGCGCTTTAACGCACCAAGGAAATTATAATAGAAACAGTTTGCGGCCCAAATTTTACGTGTCTAGCCTACCACTTGTTCTTCTTTTTCTTCCTTTTTTGCCTTTTCTGTTCTGGCAACTTTATCAGATAACACCCGTACACTCTGGTGCGTTTCAATTTGCCAGGGGCTTCATAGTGCCCCACAACATGGCAACAAAAGTCCAAACACTTTTACAGTATAGTTCGGCACCCCGAATTTAGCACTATATGCATTGGCTCCAAATCATGTCTTTGGTCAATAGTTGGGTTGCCCGGCTCCTGTGCTTACTACCTTACGTTGCACGGTATCGGCTAGGGTAGTAAAGGGAGAACTACTGCGATTGTGCCCTGGTTTACCCAAGTGAGCACCTCAGTAGAGAAAGCCGAAAACTGACTGTCATGATGCAGCGAGAGCCGCTCAGCTCTTTGGAGGTCTCAAATCCTTAGAGATTTTTTCCGCATTATGCGAGGGATCGGTACTTACCCGATCAAGTGTTTACAACTTCCTAGTCCGGATACTAGGGGTTGCGCCTATATTTCTATTGTCAAACTCCTATGGCTAAGTGAGGGTGCTAAAGCCGCATAGTCCGATTGTCTGGTTCGTCGCGCTAAACACCTCCTTCAAGGACCAAACAATTGGATCAAGAGTGCTTAGATTATATCCCAAACACCCCCGTATTTCCTACGTGGGGGCAAAAGCCGACGACTGGCCAACTCTCAGATTTCACATAACACGGCCGCACAGGAGGAGAAATTTTTTAACAAAATATTATATTACATAGCGATTTTATACAAGGCAAAGACAACATGAATGTATTCATTCGAAAATAATGTCTTGCGCACATTGTGTTGCTACAATGCGAGACCCCTCCAGTACATATGCAAAATACCGCTCGGGCATGCGGTGCTCCTTACCCTCTGGCGGCCCTTCGGTCATCAGCTTGACGGCGTCCATCTTCGCCCACCACACCTTGACGCGGGCGAAGGCCATGCGTGCACCTTCAATGCAGGCCGATCGCTTGACGACGTCTAGCCGAGGACAGGCGTTCACCAGCCGCTTCACAAGCCCGAAGTAGCTGCCGGGCATAGCTTCGGCAGGCCACAGTCGGATTAGCAAATCCTTCATGGCCAGTTCGGACACCCTATGCAGCTCAACCAGCTGTTTTAGCTGGTCGATGAAGGGCACGGGATGCTCTGGCGCAAGGTATTGCAACCAGAACAATTTCTCTATTGAGCTCCCTTCTTTGGCCCGGAAGAACTCCGCGGTGTCGGACACACTGCGGGGCAGATCTGTAAATGCCCCTGGAGAACTCCGAACCCGGGTTAGTAGGGAATATTTCTTCTTCACATACTTGCTTTGCATACTAAATGCCTTACCCTCTGCGATCTTCTTGGCCTCCTGGATCTCTTGGAGGGCGCCCTAGGCTTCAACCCGGGTTGCTTCCGCGCTTTGGCGAGCCTTTGAGAGTTCGGCCTCTCGAGCCGAAGCATCTCCCTCCAAGGCCTCATACTTCTTCACAACATCTTGGAGCTCTTGCTGAACCTCGTTCAGCCTGGCCTTTAGCTTCTTGCGAGCGGCCTACTCCTTGACAGCTTTGCCCTCGGCTTCGGCTAGGGCCTTTTTAAGGGCATCCACATCTATCGTCGCTCCTACACATATCATGACACTACAGTCAGTATACATCATTTATTCTTTCCAAATACACAGCGAGTCAATACATACCTTGCTGGTCTTCCAGCTGCTTCCTCGCCTAGCCGAGCTCCTCATCGGCCCGCTCCAGTCTTGTTGGGGATATTACTACTGGACGTAAACCGGCCAAGAGTAGTCGGATTAGCTTTATGAAGATTGGAAGCCCATGAAGACATAAGAATGATAGTGCTTTATGAAGGCCCAAGGCCTAGAGGCGAGTTAAGGCCTGTAGATGTAAACCGACTTAATTGTGTAAACTTGCTTTGTAAGATAGGAAGTGTAGAGACCGAACCGGACACGTTTATGATCCGGCTTCGAGACTCTGTAAACCGGTGGGCGTCAACCTGTGTATATAAAGGGACGACCCGGCAGCGGTTTAGAGGGACAGACAACAACTCGAGAGCCATAACAAAGCAGATTCGCTCCCTGGCCTTCGTACCCTAGCAATACCAATCATAACTAAACGTAGGCTTTTACCTTCATCGAAGGGGCCGAACTAGTATAAAATCCTCGTGTCCCCTTGTCCGGTTTAACCCCTTTAAGCTAACCCGTTGCGATGGCTCCACAACTAAGTCCTTTCACAAGGACATCTGCCGTGACAAACCCACGATAGTTGGCGCCCACCATGGTGCTATCGCACGATGGTTTCGAGTTCTTGAAGGGCAGCTTTGATGGACTCAAGGGATACGCTGTGGGCCGGATGACGAAGAGTCGTCATGGCAAGCTCTACATCGACAACGCGGGATGGGGTCCCGAGGCCGATTCAATCAAATACGGGTACCGGGTCCCCTTTGGTGGGATTCACGTCTTCATCGGCAAGATTGGCGAACCGGCCCCTGAGCCGGACACCTGCACCAACATCATCGAGACGGCTCAACATGCAAGCCCTTATCCGGTTCAGCCCGTGATGAAGCATGTTTTCGTAGGTGTCATCCATGGAGCAGAATACGAGGACGGACCGGCATCCGATGGAGAAACCATTGTCTGTTTCGATGACGAGTCTTCTAGAGAGACCGAATCGCTCTATCAGTTGCAGGATGGCTGGATTAGTGGAGGATCCAAGGGCAACAGTATTCCGGACTCCCCTGATCTGCCAAACCGGGCCGTTATCTTCATGGCCGGTACATAGTCGGCGCCTCACTCATCAACTGTCGTAGCAATACTCTCCGGTTCAACAACGGCCACGCCGGCGGGGGCAGGAAGCTTTGCACCGCCTCCGGCTCAAGTCCTGTCTGACTTGTTCGACGCTTTGGCAACAATGATGACCGCAGAGGTGGATGCAGCAGCCCGGGATCAGCACAACGCAGAGATTGCAAAGGTGAAGGATCAGATAGCTCGGACTAAAGCGGACCTAGCGGCAGAGAACGCTAGGATGGCTACAGAACGGGCCGAGTTGGAAGCTCAGGCCTACTGGATTAGGCTGGATCAGAACGCTTCCGAAGAAGTCATGAGAAGAAGGTACCGATCGCATCTCCCGTCGGGTTATGAGCCACGAAATCTCTTCAATACGCCAGGAGCAGGAACTAGTAACCAGCCAATATTAAACCGGATGGAGGCACCAGGAACAGGAGCACCGGTCCAGCTAGGCACGATGGATCCGCCTCGTCAGAATAACATTGTGCCACAATATGTTCCAACACCTCCCGGGCATTACTCCAACCCGTTGGACAACATTGTGGCCGCCGCTTCACGGTTAGAAGCCCTCCCAACCGACGGCGAGTCACCAGTTGCGGTTGAAGCACGACGAGCCAAAGATCTCCTTCAAACAGCTCTAAACCAGCAGCAGGCATATTCGCACAGTCGTGAGAGGATTCATTCCAACCCCCCGTCCAAGCCGGAGCTACAGCAGGCACGTTGAGGATGAACCGACTGTGTCAAGCAGTGCACGTCGCCGTAACTCGCCGCGAGGACACAACCCGGCAGGGGGAGGTGCCAATGCACAGGATGTGGTGGATCATGGTCGTGCACGTCGGGAGGCCGAGTTAGCAGCTCTGCACAGAGCCCGTCAACCTACTCCAGTTCACCCCACCGCCTCAGTCGAACCGGGGGTGGTATTCAGTTCCTTAGGGGTGTCGTGCCTTACCCCCGCTTTGCATAATGTGAGACTGCCCAAGGATTTCAAAGGACCTCGTAAGGTACCCAATTATACCGCCGATCTGCAACCAGAGGCGTGGGTTGAAAGCTACGAGATGGCAATGGAGATGTTAGATGTGGATGAAGCAGTATGTGCTAAGTACTTCACCATGATGTTGGAAGGAACAGTTCGTACTTGGTTGAAGAGCTTACCCACTAACTCTATCGGATCATGGGCCTAACTGAAGCACCGGTTTATCCAGAACTTCAAAGATACTTGTAAGCAGCCCATGTCAATTGTGGATCTGGCCGCTTGTGTCCAAGAGGAGGGAGATTCCACGACCCATTGGGTAAAGTGGGTCTCGGCAATTTTGCATTCATCGGATCGTATCAATGCAGACACCGCAGTACTAACATTGGAGGGCAATTACCGTTTTTGCCGGTCAAACAGAAGTTAGGAAGGCTCAAACGTCACTGCAATGATATGTCCACGCTTATGGCCGCTTTGGTTAAATACGCTGATTCGGATATTACCAACGACCCTGACTCAGAGGAGGACAAACTGGGGAAGGGGAAAAAGAATGGCAACACCAAGGGGCAATAGCATAATCCGGCCAGCCATGGCAACAATGGTAAGCGCAAGGCCGACAACAGTTTGGACTTTGTGGCTAACACCAACGCACAGGAGAATGGTCAGCGTCGTAAGGGTAAGCAGCCCCAGAGAGGCAGCGGTGCAGGCCCTAATTTGGAGCGCCTGTTAAATCAACCATGTCCAAAGCATGGATCCAAAGAGAAGCCAACATCGCATCTTTGGAAGGATTGCTATATCATGCGGGATTTTAAGAACTCCAATATGTTTCAGTATGACAATGGCCCGCCCGGTGGTTCAGGACATGGTTTCCACGGGCCGGCTTACGGAGGTGGCAGTTCCGGTTCAGGATTTCAGGGCAATCAAACTGGATACAACAATCAAGGGAATCAGGACAACTAGGGAGGTTACAACCATCAGGGAAGCCAGCAGCAGCAGCAGTCGGGTTATCAGAGCAATCCTAAGCAGTTAAATAGTGGGCAGTATCATGTCTTCACCACTAGCTTGTGTAAGCGTGATCAGAAGCTTCACAAGAGGGCAGTAAACTCTGTTGAACCGGCGGTGCCTCAGTATTTGCGCTGGTCCGAGCAGCCCATTTTGTGGAGTAGAGAGGATCACCCCCCCCCCCCGGTTGACAATCCGGGTCATCTGGCTTTAGTGGTGGCCCCTCAAGTTGGGGGATACAAGTTCACTAAGGTACTCATGGACGGGGGAAGTAGTATCAACATTCTATATTATGATACATTCCGCCGTATGGGGTTGACAGATAAGAATCTTAAACCGTCAAACACTGTTTTTCATGGTGTGGTGCCTGGTAAGTCTGCATATCCAGTGGGCAAGATAGCCATAGAGGTGGCTTTTGGAGATGATCATGATTCAAGATCAAAAACATTGACTTTTGAGGTGGTGAAAATCAAAAGTCCGTATCACGCTTTGTTTGGGCGGCCGGCTTACGCTAAGTTCATGGCAAGGTCGTGTTATGTTTATTTGCAGCTTAAAATGCCAGGTCATAAGGGGACCATCACAGTACATGGGAGCAGGAAGATCGCTTTGGAATGTGAGGAAGGTGATGCGGCTTATGCTGAGTCGGTTTGCGCCACGGAGGAGCTGAAGTTTTATAAGGACCAACTTGATCCAGCAGATATGACTTCTTTGAAAAAGCCAACTACGAAACACGATCCAGCGTTAAAGTTTAAATTGACCACAGATACTAAGATGGTTGATTTCGTTCCTGGCGATTCATCCAAACAGTTTAGTATCAGTGCTAACCTGGATCCCAAATAGGAAAGCGCGCTCATCGAGCTCATCCGTGAGGACCGGGAGATCTTTGCATGGAAACCTTCTGACATGCTAGGTGTACCAAGGGAACTCGCTGAGCACACACTTAACATTGATCCTAAGTTTAAACCGGTCCGGCAGTTTCTCTGCCACTTCAATGAAGAAAGGCGCAAGGCTATCGGTGAAGAGGTAGCTCGGTTGTTGGCCGTAGGGTTTATCGTGGAGGTCTTTCACCCAGAGTGGTTGGCTAATCCGGTGCTGGTTCTTAAGAAAAACGGCACTTGGCATATGTGTGTAGATTACACAGACTTGAATAAAGCTTGTCCTGCAGACCCCTTTGCCCTCCCTCGTATTGATCAGATCATTGATGCTACGGCGGGTTGTGACCGTTTGTGTTTTCTGGATGCTTACTCTGGTTATCATCAGATCAAAATGGCAGTTAAGGACCAGGAGAAGTCAGCTTTCATCACTCCCTTTGGAGCCTTCTGCTATGTCTCCATGCCCTTTGTTCTTAAGAGTGCCCAGGCGACTTATCAACGTTGTGTTCAAAATTGTCTTCATAAGCAAATTGGGCATAATGTTCATGCATATGTGGATGATATTGTGATCAAATCCAGAAAGGAGGAAACATTGATAGATGATTTGAGAGAAACCTTTGACAACCTCCGGGTTTACAAGATGATGCTCGATCCAGAAAAGTGTGTCTTTGGTGTCCCGGCAGGCAAACTCTTGGGATTTCTGGTATCGAACAGAGGTATTGAGGCTAATCCGAAAAAATCTCAGCAATCACATCTTTGGCCAAACCGACGTGTATCAATGACGTTCAACAATTGGCTGGCTGGATTGCGGCTTTGAGCCGGTTTATCAGTCGTCTTGGGGAGAAGGCTATTCCTTTATATTAGATGCTGAAGAAAACAGATGATTTTGTCTGGAGCGAGGCGGCTGATAAAGCGTTTGAAGGTCTGAAGAGGCAGCTAGTTGAACCGCCTGTGCTTGCAGCCCCGATCGATAAAGAGCCGTTATTGCTACATGTGGCTGCTAATGCCTGAGCTGTTAGCGTGGCTATTGTGGTGGAGCACAAGGAAGTTGGAAAGGAGTATCCGGTTCAACGGCCGGTTTATTATATCAGTGAGGTGCTCATTGAATCAAAGCAGAGGTATCCACATTGGCAAAAGCTGGTATATGGAGTATTTATGGCAAGCCAGAAGCTTAAACATTATTTCCAGGGCCATCCTATCACAGTGGTCAGTTCAGCCCCTGTGGGAGATATTGTTCAAAACAGAGAAGCAACTGGCCGGATTGCCAAGTGGGCTATTGAGCTTGGACCTCACGGGCTCAAATATATACCTCGCACAGCGATCAAATCCCAAGCACTTATGGATTTCATTAATGATTCGACAGAGTTGCAGGCACCAAAGGAAAAGCCAAATAATACGTACTGGACTTTTCACTTTGATGGATCCAGACAGTTGGAGGGCTCGGGGGCTGGAGTCATACTAACTTCCCCAAGAGGTGACAAGTTTGTTATGTCCTCCGTTTAATGTTCCCTTGTACTAACAATGTAGCTGAGTATTGTCGGATTTCGGGTTCTGGCAGACCCTTGAGGTTCGAACACTAGGGTGCGCGCGGAGATCTCTCCCCTACCGATCTACGTCCGATCCTCTCGTGTGAACTAAGATGAAAATGATGAACAACACAAGAGACACGAGGTTTATACTGGTTTGGGCCATCGTTCTGGTGTAATACCTACTCCAGTGTGGTGGTGGTGGATTGCCTCTTGGGCTGACGATGAACAATACAGGGAAAGAACAGCCTCACGAGGGGTGTTCTTGAGCTGGTGCGGTGTGTTCTACCTAGTCTCTACTGGGTTTCTCCTCTCTTTCCTTTTCTTTCCCCCTCTCTCCCTTCTTTGTGGAGGCTAGCTCTATTTATAGAGGCCCTGGGCCTCTCCCCGAATAATTGAGCGGGAAGGGCGCCAACAATTGGCCATTTTAAAGGGGAACATCTAGTACAAGTTATCCTAACCAAAGGTGGTCTTCGGCTGCCAAAAGCACTGGTGATGACGCTGTCTTGGGCTCCACGGTGACCTCCGTCCGGCCGTCCGGCTGGTCTTGGTCTCGTTGCACCGGAATGGTAACCTTTGCCCAATGCCTTGGCCTGTGCTTGCCCCCTTTGCACCAAAGGGGAAACAAGGACCCTACGCAAGCTGGCGCCCGCCTGGCCTTGATCGTCATGGCTTGCGTCATGGGATCCTCGTGAGGTACCCTTGCATTGATCTCTCCACCTCCTCACGAGCCTACCTGATGAGGCCGCTCTTGAGGAAGCTTCCCGTCGTCCGCCCCGCGAGGCTTGGCCCCTCGCGAGGATCTTGAGCTTGGGCCGATGAAGACGTGTTGTGCTGGGCCCCCACCTGAGCCACGCCGCAGGCCGCAGACAGGCAAGTCTGGGGACCCCCGTTCCCAGAACGCCGACAGTAGCCCCCGGGCCCAAGGTGCACGCGGGCTTGGCTTAGCAGAGAAGCGAAGGGGCAAGCACGAAGCGCCGCTGACCCTAACAGCCTGCGGCCTTGGGCGCCGTGTGGCGGTTGATTGGGCGTGGGCGTCTGCGCTTCCCCATGACACATCGGCGACTGCACGGCTCGACAAGTCCCTACATGCAGAGATATGGGTCATGATTACCTGAGGTCGTGGTGCTCGGCGGTTGGCCTTCCCCGGCTGTAAGTACAGGGCTGCGTGAGCTTCTTCAGTTCACCCCTTTATGCTACTCCCTTCTTCTTCTTGGCCACTCGCCGTTCTCATGGCTCCGGAGAGATTCTCGGCCGCAGAGAAGGGAAAAGCCCGCCAGGCAGTGCCCGACTCCCTCCCGGCCAAGCGCGGTCGGGGTCGTCCTCGCAAGCATCCCGCGGTCCCCGCAGCGGCTTCCCGCGGCCACGGAGGCGGCTCCCTGCACGGTGGTGAGCGCTCGGTTGCCGAGGGGAGGCATGTCGTGACTGCGCGGCCCCCCAGGCCGCGCTTTCACTCGGTGGAGGTGCCGCCGGAGTTCGTCGTGTGGTCGGCGGACCCGACCAGCGCCTGGCTCCAGCTCCCCCGCTTCTTTGTAGGTGAACTGCCGGCCAACGCCCGGTGCGGCTTCTGGCTCCAGGCGGATGGTTGCTGCAGCAGGGCCTTCTGGGCTTCACTGGAGGTCTCCGCTTCCGGAAATGGGGCCCTGACTCGCGGCTGGCAAACGTTTGCCCACGCGCGCGGCCTGAGTCAGTGGTGCACCCTGCACTTCAAGTTCGATGGCGATGCCACCCTCTACATGAGGGTGTTTGGGGAAGATGGTCGTTGTGCTGGGTGTTGCCCCAAAGACGGTGACCGCGGCCGCCTGCCCAGCCCCGGCACCGACCAGGATGAAGACAGCGCCAGGCGTGCCGGCGGCGGTGCTCGGGGCTCGCCAAGCTTCGGCGACTCTTCCTCAAGCAGCAGCTCCTCCAGCGGTGGCCGCGACCAGCCCCCGCGCCGTCGCGCCCGCCTGGGTGAAGGCAGCGGGTCCACCCACCACCGCGCCCTGGTGAAGCGAGAGGAGGCGTCTGCCTGAGCCCCAGGAGCAGCTCGAGCTTTTGCTGTAGGTTGGTGTTGGACAGGTCATGTCCATTTTGTTTCCTTCCTTTTCTGCGTAAGAAGAAGGTAGTACAGGGCCCCGTGGGGGCGTGTTAGAACTGTTGCTGTCAAGTGTCACGTTGCTTTTGCCATTTCTGTGCTATGTTTCCGTGCTGCGTGTCCATGTGCGGGAGTCATTTGAGCTTGGTGGAGCTTGACGCGACCCTCGCCTCCCGAGGCTGAGGCCTCACCATGTGCTTCATGCCCTGCAAGGATTAGTTAGAGGGGTAACCTTTGGTCCCGGCAGCGGGGGCGATCAGCCTAGGTCCTGCGTTCGTGTGGTGATGCCGGTGAGGCATGGACGGGGAGGGGTGCTCCCGCAGAGGAATCAGACAGGAAAGCTCTAGACGATCGGGGCAGAAGACGCTCACGAGGGCGCTCGCGAACATCCCTCGCGAGACTTGTGCGAGAGAAAACGAGGCAAGCGAGTGAAAAAGACAGAGAGTCACAAGCCAGGAATGCCAACAACTCCAATAAGACTTCAAACAGGGATAAACAAGCCAACTGCATTACCTTGGGGATCTTGAGGCGAGTGTAGTTGAAGCGCTGGATGTACTTATGCAGGGTTTCTCCTGACTGTTGCTTGATACGGCGCAGGTCACTCACGGCCGGGGGCCGGTCGCGAGTGCCCTGGAAGTTGGCGATGAAGCGGGTGCGCATCTTGCTCCAGGAGGAGATCGTGACGGGAGCCAGGTTCAGGAGCCAGGTGCGGGCGCCGTCCTTGAGCGCCATGGGGAACCAATTCGCCATGACCTTCTCGTCTCCGTTGGCGGCTACGATGCCTAGCTCGTAGAGCTGCAGGAACTCCACGGGGTCCGCTGTGCCATCGTAGCGGGGAGGGAGGTCAGGCTTGAACTTGCCTGGCCATGTGACGCCGCGCAGCTCGGGGGTGAAGGCGAGGCAGCCCGCCGTGGCCACCGGCGCCCTTTGC